>NC_084578.2:7247500-7282500 GCF_033978685.3 Nerophis lumbriciformis
ATAAAGTTATTTTTCCATTTAACTTCACCTTTTTATTTAAAATAGCTTAATTTTCACATTTGCCGTTCAAATACTGAGAAGAGATGATCAGCAGCCAGTTGAGGCACGTCACTCATTTGTGCCTCACCATGGATTGCGCAATGACTCAGCTAACTGCTGGCCTGCTGTGCAGTGAGACTGTATTGCTATATGAATTATATTATACATTTCCATAGTTTAGTTAGCTGAGGTATATAATGTACAGTGTATTTTGTCAACAACTCTATGTGTGTAACATATTTCTTGTGCTGAGCGATCATAAAACGGCTGCAAAAGACGCACTGGCTGAGGCTCGCCTCCTGCACCCCCGCTGTAGATTGCAAGCCCTGACGGGAGAGTTGTATCAACTAAAGCCCACACTTAAACTTTCCACGTGCAAGATTGAATCTATTTAAAAAAGTTATTTCATAAGAAGCGAAAAAGTGCAAAAACAATAATGTTCGTGTTGGAGGAGTTGTGAATGACTGCAGGGCCACAACATTAGGTACACCTGCAGACTGCAGGTGTACCTAATTCACAACTCCTCCAACACGAACATTATTGTTTTTGCATTTTTTGGTTTCTTATTGAATAACTTTTGTAACCTATTTTTATGGGCTTTCCTCTTTGTGATGTTAAGTTCCTGTTATGCGCTGTTATACAGTATATACCTTGAGCTCTTATTTTGAAGGCGCCAAGAGCGGAAGTGATGACATGTTGTAGTGGAGCGGAGGTTTTTGAAAGAAGGTAAATAAAGTGGTCCTCGTGTAAACTGGAGCCTCCGTGTTTGTTATTTTGTAGTTTCATACAGTATAGGCGACATTTATAAACCCTCGGTTACACTTTTTTAAATAGATTCAATCTTGCACGTGGAAAGTTTAAGTGAGGACTTTAGTTGATATAACACTCCTGTCAGGAGGTGCATTAATCCAGCACAACAGCGGCGAATGGACTTCATTTATAACTTAGTAAAGGTAAGACCATAATAACGTTTTTTTTATTAAATGTGCTGTTTTGTGTGCTACAGTTTGTATGTGTAAAGTTAAAGTTAAGTTAAAGTACCAATGATTGTCACACACACACTAGGTGTAATGAAATTTGTCCTCTGCATTTGACCCAACCCCTTGATCACCCCCTGGGAGGTGAGGGGAGCAGTGGGCAGCAGCGGCGCCACGCCCGGGAATCATTTTTGGTGATTTAACCCCCAATTCCAAGCCTTGATGCTGAGTGCCAAGCAGGGAAGAATGCTGGTATGAGCTTTTAAACATAACCCGTTAACTGCTGCCAATCAAATGGTGAATAAGATACTCTTTAGGGTTCATATGTTTGTAAATCTGACTGTGATGAAGTCAGTGCCTCACCAGTCATGAACCTCACCACACGTCACTGGATGAAAGTATATATCTGATAGTATATATATGTATCATGAATCAATTTAAGTGGACTCCGACTTAAACAAGTTGAAAAACTTATTGGGGTGTTACCATTTAGTGGTCAATTGTACGGAATATGTACTTCACTGTGCAACCTACTAATAAAAGTCTCAATCAATCAATCAAACACACATACATATACATACACAGATATACATATATATATACACTTACATACATTTATATACATATACTTATATACACATACACACACACATATATAATATGTATATTATATATACCACATGCATAACGGTATATTTGTACAAAGTATCAACATCTCCGATACCAGCCTGCATTGTACTCGGTATCGAATCGGAAACAAATCAGTTGTCCCGCGCGTACTTGAGACTGTGCCTTTTTAATAAATCCCGCCGGTAGCCGGAAAGCAGGCAAGTCCAACCGGTCCCGGCTGCTGTTATTGTGACGAATGCCAGCATTTGTTGAATGTGTTCATCCAACAGGGATTATATCGTGGCAAATGTGTGTCGATTTTTGGCTCCGGCAGATTCCAACGGCTTAACCGTAATATAAGGCGTGATACATAACTAAGCCAAATTATTTTTAGACGAAGATGTATTCATTTCCATAAAACTTTAAACGGTGTCTTCTTCAAAAGATACATTTTCTTCTGCGTGCCGTTTTTACTGCACCACCCCCCCGGAGCCGGCAAGAGGATTTGTACCTCATTTGTATGAGACTTCTGCCATCAATCTGCAGCAAACATGAATAGTTGTTTTTTATTTATCCCAAGGACAAATAGAGAAGACATTGCAGACTGATGATTAAAGTAATTCATGTGGAATCTATTTTTACCTAAACTCTTGTTTGTCTTTAAACACAACGAGGCACCGCGGGTTATGTAGAAGGAAGCCATAACTTTTTAAAAACCGATTAATGTTAATTAATCACTGCTGACCTTCATTAGAAGGTGTTAAGAGAAAAAGAAAAAAGGTAAGATGGATTATTTTGGGCAGCAACTTCATCATCAAGATGCATTTTGTTTTTACAGCAGGGAGACAAAAGGTCAGTAACTGAACATGTTTATTGAGCACGTCAGAGAAACAAAACGCTACATCGTAATTGAAAATGAAAAGTCGTTGACTGGTCGACGATATGCATCTGTTTGACTCCGATCCTCAGCAACATGGATCTGTCACATGATTTAAAAGGTCAATGCAGAATTTGAAGACACTTTGAGGAGTGCGGCCCTTCAATCCGCGCTTTGACAGTGAGATAAAAAGAACATGGGAGCCGGATGATACCGGCAAATGGCACCATTAATGATGCGATTCCCCGTCTCCGAAATTGGACGGCGGATGATTTGTTCCAGATAACTTTCGGATTCCTCATTACCAGGGCCGTCTCTCACAAGGGTAGCGGCATCTACAGAGTTGTTGGAGGAGGGAAGGGAAAAAAAAAGTTGCAAACAAGCGGCTAAAACTAGGGAAAAAAATGTCCGGTTAAGATTAGAGCAGTGGTTCTTAACCTTGTTGGAGGTACTGAACCCATACTTGCCAACCTTGAGACCTCCAATTTCGGGGGGTGGGTGCGGGGGGCGTGGTTGGGGCGGGGCCGTGGTTGGGGGCGTGTTTAAGAGGGAGGAGTATATTTACAGCTAGAATTCACCAAGTCAAGTATTTCATATATATATATATATATATATATATATATATATATATATATATATATATATATATATATATATATATATATATATATATATATATATATCGTGCGCAACCCGAGGGTCCCTGGTTCAATCCCCACCTAGTACCAACCTCGTCATGTCCGTTGTGTCCTAAACAAGACACTTCACCCTTGCTCCTGATGGGTGCTGGTTAGCGCCTTGCATGGCAGCTCCCTCCATCAGTGTGTGAATGTGTGTGTGAATGGGTAAATGTGGAAGTAGTGTCAAAGCGCTTTGAGTACCTTGAAGGTAGAAAAGCGCTATACAAGTATAACCCATTTATCATTTATTTATTATATATATATATATATATATATATATATATATATCTCCCTGTGACCCCGAAGGGAATAAGCGGTAGAAAATGGATGGATGGATGGATGGATATATATATATATATATATATATATATATATATATATATATATATATATATATATATATATATATATATATATATATATATATATATATATATATATATATATATATATATAAGAAATAATTGACTTTCAGTGAATTCTAGCTATATATATATATATATATATATATATATATATATATATATATATATATATATATATATATATATATATATAAAAGAAATACTTGAATTTCAGTGTTCATTTATTTATTTATTTATTTTTTATTTTTTTATTTTATTAAATCAACATAGAAAAAAACACACGATACACTTTCAACTAGTGCATCAACCCAGAAAAAAAACCCTCCCTCCCCTATTCACACTCACACACACCCACTCACACAAAAGGGGTTGTTTCTTTCTGCCAACAATACTCTGGTTTCCACAACATGGACAACACTTCTGCAAGGGACACAACACAGTCCCTGAAGCACACTTGATCGTTTGTGCTGCTGGTCCACTAACATTTTCATTTAATTACTATTTTTTCTTTCTTTTTTCTCCCTTATGTAATTATTTTTATATTGTTTACTTTCCTTTTTATCCAAGAAAATATTTATTTATCTTATCTATAAAAAAATAAAAATAAAATAAATAAATAAATAAATAAAAAAGGAAAGAAAGGACCTTATCTTCACCAGACCTGGTTGTAAATGAAATTAGCTTCGTTTAAAGGTTGTTGTTTTTTTTTTAAACCAGGTCCAGTCCAGATAATGTCCAAGTCGGGTCCAGCAACACACACCTTCATTCATGTACACTGAGAAAAAAAAAAAAAAAAAAAAAAAAAAAAAACTATCTAACTAATCTATAAACAAAATTACATTTTAAAAACAAAAACAAAAAAAGTATGTACAGTCCAGCTTATGTTCAGGTCACTAAAAGTTAGGGAATACAACAACAGTGTTCATTTATTTACACATATACACACACATAACTCTCATCTACTCATTGTTGAGTTAAGGGTTGAATTGTCCATCCTTGTTCTATTCTCTGTCACTATTTTTCTAACCATGCTGAACACCCTCTCTGATGATGCATTGCTGTGTGGCACGCACAAAAGTGCTTTCATCAAATGCACTAGATGGCAGTATTGTCCTGTTTAAGAGTGTCACAACATTGCTGTTTACGGCAGACAGACTGCTTTACTGTAGACGTTCTTTATATTGTGGGAAAGCGGACTCAGGTCCGCATGGAGCTGGAGGGGGCGTGGCCTCCAGCTCCGCCTGAATTTCGGGAGATTTTCGGGAGAAAATTTGTCCCGGGAGGTTTTCGGGAGAGGCGCTGAATTTCGAGAGTCTCCCGGAAAATCCGGGAGGGTTGGCAAGTATGACTGAACCCCACCAGTTTCATATGCGCATTCACCGAACCCTTCTTTACTGAAAAATAAAATGTTTGTTTTTTTTCAAATTCAAGACAAAGTTATGTTTTTTTTACTGGTACACAAAATGAACCGTGCATGAACATCACCTTGTTCAAAGAACAAAAGCAACACGGTGCATGAACTCAAAACAAATTACACACCTGCAAATCAGTGTGACTTCGGCTGTTGCCGTATCCATAATCATCATCATCGGCGGTCACTTGAACGAGTATGACAATCCTCCTGGTAGGGGTGTATCGCCTTATGGAGGATGCCTGTGCGTGACTTTGTTTTACGTGGGGAGACTGGTGCACAGACAGTCACCACATGATCCTTGACAGAATCGGGTCAGGGTCCAGTGGCATGGAGTCCAAGACGTTAAGGTCTTCACCGTATCCCTGGCTAGGGGGCAGTCAGGTACTAGGCCTTTGCCAAGGGCCACCTGGGGTAACAGTAGTAAAGGGGTTAACCTCCTAGTGCCCCAAGACCCCATAGAGGAGCCTCCACTGCCGGATGAACTTCAACGTCATGCCCAGGACGTATCCATAATACGCCTATAGGGAGAAGTTTTATTTTACATGATGAGTCGGGTGTGTGACCTCCGCGGCAGAGGCTCTGCCAAACCCCTGAGGCCTACTCACCGAACCCCTAGGGTTCGATCGAACCCAGTTTAAGAACCACTGGATTAGAGATTTGGTGGCCGTTGCCAATTAATGTTTTTCAATGTCGATCACCACCACGGATGGGAATTGAAAACCAGTTCTTGGTCAGAACTGGTTCCCCATGTATGAATTCCTTGGAATCGCTTGCCATTTAAGCGACTGGGATGAGAATCAAGCCTTCCAAGTCCATGGTTCTCGCCCAGAAAAGGATGGAGTGCCATCTCCGGGTTGGGGAGGAGACCTTGCTCCATGTGGAGGAGTTCAAGTACCTCTGAGTCTTGTTCACGAGTGAGGGAAGAGTGGATCGTGAGATCGACAGGCAGATTAGTGCGGCATCTTCAGTAATGCGGACACTGTATCGATCCGTTGTGGTGAAGAAGGAGCTGAGCCGGAAGGCAAAGCTCTCAATTTACCGGTCGATCTACGTTCCCATCCTCACCTATGGTCATGAGCTTTGGGTTATGACCGAAATAATAAGATCTCAGGTACTAATGAATTTCCTCCACCGGGTGGCGGGGCTCTCCCTTAGGGATAGGGTGAGAAGGTCTGTCATCCGGGAGGAGCTCAAAGTAAAGCCGCTGCTCCTCCACATCAAGAGGAGCCGGATGAGGTGGTTCGGGCATCTGGTCAGGATGCCACCCGAACGCCTCTCTGGGGAGGTATTGTGCCATCCGACCGGTAGGAGGCCACGGAGAAGACCCATAACACGTTGGCCTGGGAACGCCTCTGAATCCTCCAGCAAGAGCTGGACGAAATGGTTGGGGAGAGTGAAGTCTGGGCTTCTCTGTTTAGGCTGCTGCCCCTGCGACCCGACCTTGGATAAGCGAAAGAAGATGGATGGATGGATGGATGGGTTCCTTTAACCATTTTTCCGGGCGGGGATGATGTCATTACGCAACGTGCGTAGGGACATCAGATAGCAAAATGGCGGTGCACGGGTGCAACAAACACTCTAAAGTTGACGACAACACTACTTTTAATAATTATAAGGCTGCAAGTTCATCAAGAGGAGAAAAAGGGTGGAGTCCCATCTCCGGGTTGGGGAGAGGACCTTGTCCCATGTGGAAGAGTTCAAGTACCTCGGAGTCTTGTTCACGAGTGAGGGGAAGAGTGGATCGTGAGATCGACAAGCGAAAAGGTACGGCGTCTTCAGTAATGCGGACGCTGTATCGATCCGTTGTGGTGAAGAAGGAGCTGTGCCGGAAGGCAAAGCTCTCAATTTACCGGTCGATCTACGTTCCCATCCTCACCTATGGTCATGAGCTTTGGGTTTTGACCGAAATGATAAGATCACAGGTACAAATGAGTTTCCTCCGCCGGGTGGCGGGGCTCTCCTTTAGGGATAGGGTGAGAAGGTCTGCCATCCGGGGGGAGCTCAAAGTAAAGCCGCTGCTCCTCCATATCGAGAGGAGCCAAATGAGGTGGTTCGGGCATCTGGTCAAGATGCCACCTGAACGCCTCCTTAGGGAACGTCCAACCGGTAGGAGGCCACGGGGCAGACCCAGGACATGTTGGGAAGACTATATCTCCCGGCTGGCTCGTTGCGCGACGTCACCGAGCAGCGATTAAAGTTTGTGGTCAAAAGCTTGCATATATTTGCTGCAGTGAACACTCCCAATATTCGGTAAGTGAATGTTTAATTGTAGTCAGAGAAAGGTTGCATGTTTTCCTCCAACAACAGTTTTACACACTCAATATATTCTACAGGTGAAACTCTAAAAATTGGAGTATTGTGTCCAAGTCCATTAATGTCAGCAATTAACTTAAAATCTGAAACTAATATGTGATATTAACTCTTAACATTCAAAGTGAGATATGTCAAGCCAAATGTTAGAATAATTGTTTCTAAATTATCACAAACAACTTCGTAAAACTCCACTGTGTAAGGGGGAAAGCCAGATGAAGGTGTCCCTGTGTTCTTTCATGTATGGTAATCAACAGAAAGATATTGTTCTAACCCAATGACTTCAAAGCGGAGAGATGACAGGATCTGCCCAATTTCCAGACGACCTCTTTTTGAACCTCCTTTTTGAACTGGTTTACGAACGTCCTTTTGAACTATTTTATGGACCTCTTTTTGAACTATTTTGCGAACTCTTTTTGAACTGACCTTTTCTGTGAATTGTCTACGACCTTTTCTGTGAACTTTTTGCGACCTTTGTCCTTTGGAAACAGCGGTGGCCATGTGGTCGGGGAGGGTCCAAAATAAAAGAATGAGGCGTGCAATCTTTTGGCAGAGCGTGCTGAGATACTGTGCAAGGGTACAGTGTACAGACGACTCTCCTCAATATTGAGTCCAGATTGAATTTTGTCTCTGTTTAATTATTTGCCTCTCGTCTTGTTTAATAGATGTCATCAGTGTTTGAACCTGACACCAAATGTCCCGGAAAACCTGGATTTCTGGAAAATCTGGGAATTTTTGGAATTTGTCAAGGGAAAGTCCACAATTTTTGAATCGGTTTGAATCGGGTGAAAAATGTGGAAGTGCCACAATCTGGAGAAGAAGACATTTTACATGTCATTTGACAATGACATGTAAAAGTGAGGCAGATATGTGGAGAGGAGCATGAAAGCTCTTGACTGTAGGTGTGTTGTATTTAGCTTCTGACTGTGCACCAGCAGAGAGCTGCATCTGACCTTCCCTGCTGTTGAGCGCATTACACTTCAATTAACCACAGCGGCCTGCCGAGAGCAGAAGGAACAGCTGCTGGGTCCGCATGGCGCTGATTCAATGCAAGTCTCAAGACGGGAGGGGTGGTGGGGGTTGGGAAGGATGACTCGATCCAACAACTTAACACACCGATGCATAGGAGAAAACCACACAACCAGTTCCATACGGCTAAAAAAAAAAGAAAAAACGACCAACTGGGACCTGGACACCGTCGAGCTTTCACAGTGTGCGGGGAACGCGTCGGAAAAACATCGCCGAGCTTGGCCATATGGCTAATTCAATTTCACGTGCGACAAAATCTCATTTGTGGCTCGTTTCTCACCTAATTGACACGCTTATTTTTCAAATGACTTTGGGGACTTGTTTCGGTTTTATTTTCCCCGTTTCCCGAAAACACAAAGGCACCACATAAACCAGTTCTATATTTAGGTTGCATCGTTACTCTAGGGCGCAGCGAACCTCGCTTCTCACTCAAAGTCAGTTGGCTGCGGCTGCAGGTCACTAACAAGCAATATATAAAACTGATACACAGATTACCGTATTTTCCAGATCATAGGGCGCACAGGAATATAAGGCGCACTGCCGATGAATGGTCTTGTTTTTATACAAGGCGCACAAGATTATAAGGCGCATTAAAGAAAGTGCCTCCGCAGGTTATATTCCTTTGAGACAGCGTTTACCTAATTGCAAAGTAAACACATCGCACTGCACCGTCAATAAATACATTTTTCTGCCCTTGCTATTCGTTTCCTGCATGAAGAAACAGAAGCTCCAGAAGTTTTGTTGAAGACTGATGTTCCTTCTTTTGAATTGTTTTCCTTCCTCAGTTTATTTTTTTACACTTCTTCCTTCATTTAGGTTTTTAAGACAGAAAATATAAACATAAAATAAACGTATAATGTCCATTGTTTACCGTAATTTACCATTACCATTGACCATAGGGCGCACCGGATTATAAGGTGCACCGCCGATGAATGGTCTATTTTTGATCTTTTTTCATATATTAATCGCACCAGATTATAGGGCGCATTAAAGCAGTCATATTATGATTTTTTTCTAAATGTAAAACACTTCCTTGTGGTCTACATAACATGTAATGGTGGTTCTTTGGTTCAAAATGTTGCATTGATTATGTTTTACAGATCATAGTCAAGCCGCTTTCTGACAGTCTCTTCCGGATGCGCCGTTTTGTGGGCGGTCTTATTTACGTGGCTCACCTTCGACAGCGTCTTCTTCCCATCATCTTTGTTGTAGCGGTGTAACGTGCAAGGACGGGGGTGGAAGAAGTGTCAAAAGATAGAGCTAACTGCTTTAATGTCATTCAGACTTTACTTCAATTAATAACGGAGCAGCATATCCTCATCCGCCGGAAATGTGTCCTGTGAAAAACCGTCCGACCGGAACTCTCTAATAACTAAAGTTCCTTGGGTGAATAATGTAAACTCACTACACCGGTATGTTTTAGTGCTTTAATGGCAGATATACGTAAGCACATTACATTACTTTATATTAAAAATGAGAACATCAACTACAATTGTAGTCCAAGAACCATTAAAAATAACTACTAAATAAATCACAGGTTACTTAATACTTGAGTAGTTTTTATTCACGGAATACTTACTTACTCAAGTGATTATTTTGATGACAATTTTTTATTTTTACTTGAGTCATATTATTCTTAAGTAACGAAGCTCTTACTTACAGTATGTACAATATTTGGGTACGCTACCCACTTCTTTCCCTAACACAAACATTTGCCCATCACTCCAGCAGCACTGAGAGCAGACTGAGCAAATTTGCCTTTCAGGTAATGTTGCAATTTTCAGTAATAACTATTTTGATGACTACTTTTTATTTTTACTCGAGTCATATTATTCCAAAGTAACAATACTCTTACTTAAGTACAACATTTGTGTACGCAACCCACCTCTGTCCTGAACACAACCATTTGTCCATCACTCTAGCAGCACTGAGAGCCAAACTGCCTCTAAGTAATGTTGCAATTTTCAATAATAATGACTTTTGATGACTACCTTTTACTTTTACTCAAGTCATATTATTCTAAAGTAACGATACTCTTACTTAAGTACAATATTTGGGTACGCTACCCACCTCTGTCCCGAACACAAACATTTTCTAATCACTCCAGCAGCACTGAGAGCCAAACTGCCTCTAAGTAATGTTGCAATTTTCAATAATAATGACTTTTGATGACTACTTTTTACTTTCACTCGAGTCATATTATTCTGAAGTAACAATACTCTTACTTAAGTACAACATTTGGGTACGCTACCCACCTCTGTCCCGAACACAAAACATTTTCCCATCACTCCAGCAGCACTGAGAGCAGACTCAGCAAATGTGCCCTTTAGGTAATGTTGCCATATTCAATAATAACTATTTTGATGACTACTTTTTACTTTCACTCGAGTCATATTATTCTAAAGTAACGATACTTCTACTTAAGAACAATATTTGGGTACGCTACCCACCTCTGTATCGAACACAACCATTTGCCCATCACTCCAGCAGCACTGAGAGCCAAACTGCCTCTAAGTAATGTTGTAATTTTCAATAATTACTTTTGATGTCTACTTTTTACTTTTACTCGAGTCATATTATTCTAAAGTAACGAAACTCTTACTTAAATACAATATTTGGCTACGTTACTCACCTCTGTATCAAACACAACCATTTTCCCATCACTCCAGCAGCACTGAGAGCGGACTCAACCAAACTGCCTCTAGTTAATGTGGCAATTTTTAATTGTAATAATAAAACACGATACAACAACTGGATAGAACGTTATCATAATCAGCTGATTTTAAAATGTTCTAGTAAAAATAAGATTTTATTTATTAAAAACAATAATTATTTATTAACACACACACAACAGTTCTGGAGTACCGGCAGGGGCGTCACTAGCTTTTAAGGACAGGGGGGGCTTAGCCCCCAGGAGATGCACAGGATGCGAGCGAACGTAGGGCACGAGCACAAAACTTCACAAACGGCTAACAAAGACTTAGAAACGATTCATTGTTATTATTATTATTTCAGTCGGTTTATTTTCAATTTGTGTTCAGTACAACAACAAACATGGGTTTGCACAGTGACATTTTGTTTACAGCATCAACAACAAACAATTACTTGCATGATGATTATTATTATTATCTACTGATGATAGTCATATGTGAATGAGCTCAGCTCCTGTTCTCCTCCATGTGTAAAGTGAGAAACACAGCTGATGCTCCAGAAGGAAGTAACCCCAAAGATAGCAAATGGTAAAAAAGAGTGCACATTTAACTTTGTAAATAATCAGGACCTTAATGATGCATTTCAGGCTAACTAGCTAACTAAGTAGCAGCATTGTTATAGAGCGGGAATGTCAACTTTTTGTCAAACACAGACCTGGTGTAAAGTGGAGCTAATACATTTTACTACAAGCAGTGATGAATACTTACTTTCTTGAAAAAGTTTCTTATGTCCATTTTGCATCCGTTCACGTTCTTGTTCTGCAGTGCTGTGTGCTAATGTGCTTCGTACATTTGCAGGACCGCAAGCAAGGTGGCAGAGAAAATGCGGACTGGATTTTGAGTGATGTGGGCATTTTCTATATGAACAAGTCCAAGGACCGCAAGCAAGGTCGCATAGAAAATGCGGCCTGGATTTTGAGTGATGTGGGCATTTTCTATATGAACAAGTCCAAGGACCGCAAGCAAGGTCGCATAGAAAATGCGGACTGGATTTTGAGTGATGTGGGCATTTTCTATATGAACAAGTCCAAGGACCGCAAGCAAGGTCGCATAGAAAATGCGGCCTGGATTTTGAGTGATGTGGGCATTTTCTATATGAACAAGTCCAAGGACCGCAAGCAAGGTCGCATAGAAAAAGCGGACTGGATTTTGAGTGATGTGGGCATTTTCTATATGAACAAGTCCAAGGACCGCAAGCAAGGTCGCATAGAAAATGCGGACTGGATTTTGAGTGATGTGGGCATTTTCTATATGAACAAGTTCAAGGACCGCAAGCAAGGTCGCATAGAAAATGCGGACTGGATTTTGAGTGATGTGGGCATTTTCTATATGAACAAGTCCAAGGACCGCAAGCAAGGTCGCATAGAAAATGCGGACTGGATTTTGAGTGATGTGGGCATTTTCTATCTGAACAAGTCCAAGGACCGCAAGCAAGGTCGCATAGAAAATGCGGACTGGATTTTGAGTGATGTGGGCATTTTCTATATGAACAAGTCCAAGGACCGCAAGCAAGGTCGCATAGAAAATGCGGACTGGATTTTGAGTGATGTGGGCATTTTCCATATGAACAAGTCCAAGGACCGCAAGCAAGGTCGCATAGAAAATGCGGACTGGATTTTGAGTGATGTGGGCATTTTCTATATGAACAAGTCCAAGGACCGCAAGCAAGGTCGCATAGAAAATGCGGACTGGATTTTGAGTGATGTGGGCATTTTCTATATGAACAAGTCCAAGGACCGCAATCAAGGTCGCATAGAAAATGCGGACTGGATTTTGAGTGATGTGGGCATTTTCTATATGAACAAGTCCAAGGACCGCACGCAAGGTCGCATAGAAAATGCGGACTGGATTTTGAGCGATGTGGGCATTTTCTATATGAACAAGTCCAAGGACCGCAAGCAAGGTCGCATAGAAAATGCGGACTGGATTTTGAGTGATGTGGGCATTTTCTATATGAACAAGTCCAAGGACCGCAAGCAAGGTCGCATAGAAAATGCGGACTGGATTTTGAGTGATGTGGGCATTTTCTATATGAACAAGTCCAAGGACCGCAAGCAAGGTCGCATAGAAAATGCGGACTGGATTTTGAGTGATGTGGGCATTTTCTATATGAACAAGTCCAAGGACCGCAAGCAAGGTCGCATAGAAAATGCTGACTGGATTTTGAGGGATGTGGGCATTTTCTATATGAACAAGTCCAATGACCGCAAGCAAAGTCGCATAGAAAATGCGGACTGGATTTTGAGTGATGTGGGCATTTTCTATATGAACAAGTGGAATGGAATGGATACCGACACACTAAAGGGGCTCTCTACCTTACGCTATGAAGTGAGGCGAAACTGAGTGAATAATGACAGGTTCTATGATTATTTATTTAAACTCATATATATATATATAATGAATATGTCGGCATGTATTTGTAAAAAAAAAATGTAATATATAATTTATATATATATAACACCAAATTATTTAGGGGGGCTTAACAGGCCTAACAACGCCAATGAGTACCGGTATCAATTCCCAGGTACAAATGTGAAAGGTGCCATCCCTATGTGTGAACAACAACTATGACAGGTTGTTTACCAAATATAACATCACAGGTCTGCATTAAAACGAGGCGTACACGACTTGTACGATATGCGGTGGAGTGCAAAATTAAAAAGGAAAGCTGTTAATTAAAAGCAAGGATGTATCTCCACACAAACGACACCCATCTGTCACCGAGTGCTTTGCCCACCGTCTCCGTTGTGGAAAGAAAATGTCACCTTGAAACTTCGGAAGTGATGCAACGCCCCCACCCTGACAATATAATTAACGTGAAAAATGCGAAACGATATGTTTGTGCCGGGCAAGATTACAGGCCCCCTTAAAAGTGGCCGGACCTTATCGGTAAACTTTAGCGTGGAGGTAATTACACCAGGACCCGCCGCCGGCCGACACCGCCCTGATTGGATCTCACCTTGACATCACCTGCTCGACCCCGAGTGAGTGAAACAAGTCAGGGCAGGAAAGGATACATTACTTAACGAACCGATCAAGTCCCGATAACATGTCCTGATCCTCTTACGCTTGGAAATAACTCTCTTTTATTGATACTGCTTCCTGTGGCGCGTTTAAATACAATCCAGCAGGACTTGTTGAAAGGGCAGACAAGAGAATGGAGGCCATTAAACTTTTACTTACATAAACAAGTTTGATTTCATAAACACATTTTTTGTATGGATTTGGACTTTTTGTTGCTGTACTTGTTTTATAGTGCAGAGTCTGCAAACCACACAACATGGTTGGTCATTCAAAACTTTTAATTACAAATATATAAGCCACTACTTTTTCCATAAGCTTTGATCCCTGCGACTTATAAAACGGTGCGGCTAATTTATAGATTATAGCCTTAAGCAAACGCTTCTATTTTTTTTTTTTGTACAAATGCCTGGTTTTACCAAAATTCCAGGAATTCCGAAATCCCCATTCTCACTTCCAAAAGTTCCAACACCGACCCATTCATATCATCTAGGACAGGGGTCGGCAACCCGCAGCTCCGGACCCCCCCCGATTTTCCCGGGAGACTTCCGGATTTCAGTGCCTCTCGCAGAAACCTCCCGGGATTAATATTCTCCGATTTTCACCCTTACAATAATAATAAGGGCGTGCCATGATGGTACAGCATTTAGCACCCTCTACAATTTGTATCAACAGCGCGCCAGCCCAGCCTCTTGTTATATGCCTCTTCTGCTTGCACACGCAAGTGACAGCAAGGCATACTTGGTCAACAACCACACAGGTTACACTGACGGTGGCCATTTTAAACAACTTTTAACACTCTTACTAATAATGCGCCACACTGTGAACCCAAAACCAAAGAAGAATGACAAACACATTTCGGGAGAACATCTGCGCCTTAACACAACATAAACACAACAGAACAAATACCCAGAATCCCATGCAGCCCTGACTCTTCCGGGCTACATTATACACCCCTGCTACCACCAAACCCCGCCCCCACCCCAACCCTGCTCCCTCACACATCAAAGTTTTTAATTTGTTGTTTTTACAGTATTGATTCATAACCCTTGAAAATTGTCATTTTTTATGTTTTCAAGAGATTGTTATTTATCCACGTTTGACCAGGGTATAGAAAAAATAGTATTGTTCCTTAGGGCAAGTGAGTGAGAGGTTTCTGACAGTCACTTCAGGATGCACGGTTTTGTGGGCGGTCTTATTTACGTGGCTAACCTTCGGCAGCGTCTTCTCCCCGTCATCTTTGTTGTAATAATAATAATAATAATAACTGGGATTTATATACCGCTTTTCTAAGTACCCAAAGTCGCTTTACATGTAGAACCCATCATTCATTCACACCTGGTGGTGGTAAGCTACTTTCATAGTCACAGCTGCCCTGGGGTAGACTGACAGAAGCGTGGCTGCAATTTGCGCCAACGGCCCCTCCGACCACCACCTATCATTCATCATTCAATTCACCGGTGTGAGTGACACCGGGGGCAAAGGGTGAAGTGTCCCGCCCAAGGACACAACGGCAGCGATTTTTTGGATGGTAAGAGGCGGGAAGCGAACCTGCAACCCTCAGGTTTCTGGCACGGTTGCTCTACCCACTACGCCATGCCGCCCCGTTGTAGCGGTGTAGCGTGCAAGGACGGGAGTGGTAGAAGTGTCAAATGATGGAGCTAACTGTTTTAATGACATTCAGACTTTACTTCAATCAATAACGGAGAAGCATCTCTTCATCCGTGGCTCACTCGTGCAACAACAACACCAGAAATGTGTCCCGTGAAAAATCATCCGACCGGAGCTCTCTAATAACTAAAGTTCCTTGGGTGAATAATGTAAACTCACTACACCGGTATGTTTTAGCGCTTTGATAGAGAGTTTACTGACAGATATAAGTAAGAACTTTCCGCTACTTTATATTACAAATGGCAATAGTGGAAGATGAATGTCACATAAGAAGATAGAGAAAAAGAAGACACTTATGACTACGGACTACAATTGCAGAGGCGTGCACATTTTCAGGACTTATGCAGATCCCAAATACACATCAGAAGGTAAGAAAAGTTGCTTTTGAAATAATATTGCGGAACAAAACGCCAGATAATATGTCCGCTAATAGGTGCCATTTTGCGGTCCTTATAATACTTGTACCGTGACTATAAATAGTATAATTTGTGAATAAAAAAGTGTTATAACTACCGTATTTTTCGGACTATCAGTCGCTCCTGAGTATAAGTCGCACTGACCGAAAATGCATAATAAAGAAGGAAAAAAAACATATATAAGTCGCACTGGAGTATAAGTCACATTTTTTGGGGAAATATATTTGAAAATCCAACACCAAGAATAGACATTTGAAAGGCAATTTAAAATAAATAAAGAATAGTGAACAACAGGCTGAATAAGTGTACGTTATATGACGCATAAATAACCAACTGGTATGTTAACGTAACATATTATGGTAAGAGTCATTCAAATAACTATAACATATAGAACATGCTATACGTTTACAAACAATCTGTCACTCCTAATCGCTAAATCCCATGAAATCTTATACGTCTAGTCTCTTAATGTCATGTCTGTGTGATCATGTTTTGTTTTAGTCATGTTCGGTTTTGTTTTTGGACTTTTTGTGCACTTTTGTTTTGTTTTGTCACCATAGCAACCCATTAGTTTCACGTTTTGAGTCACGCACCTGTTTTCGTTAATCATGTCGGTAGTATTTAAGTTCATTGTTTTCAGTTCGTCGTTCTGGCGAAATCCCAGATTCATACCCCTGTCACACTTTTACCTCTGCACACTTCATAGTCCATGCCAAGTAAGTTTTTTGTTTATTAATGCCACAGTTAGTGTTTTTGTTTCATTGTTCACAGTTTTTTGCCCACGTGCAAGTCTTTTTGTTTCGTTAGTCAAGTTTGTACATCCGCTTTGAGCGCGCGCCTTTTGTTCCTTTGAGTGTTATAAATAAATATGTATTCACCTTCACGCCATGACCAGTCCAGCTTTACTTGCATCTCGGGAAAACAAACACACCATAGTCCAAGTCTTGACACTTACGTGGATGAGATAAATAATATTATTTGATATTCTCCGCTAATGTGTTAATCATTTCACACATAAGTCGCTCCTGAATATAAGTCGCCCCCCCGGCCAAACTATGAAAAAAACTGTGACTTATAGTCCGAAAAATACGGTATGTTTAATGCGCCGACTACCCATCAAGTGGTGCGGCTTCATAGCTTACCGAAGTCGTACTAAAAATATTTTGACAGATTTTTAAGCGCTGTGTGTGATGTTCTATATCAGGGGTGCTCACACTTTTTCTGCAGGCGAGCTACTTTTCAATTGATCAAGTCGTGGGGATCTACTTCATTCATATATGTAATTTATATTTACTTATTTATGAAATATATGTTTTTGTTAATAAGTTAAAGGTGTTTAATGATAATGCAAGCATGTTATGTTTGCCGTTGTGTCCTTGGGCAAGACACTTTACCCACCTGCTCCCAGTGCCACCCACACTGGTTTAAATGTAACTTAGATATTGGGTTTTCACTATGTAAAGCGCTTTGAGTCACTAGAGAAAAGCGCTATATAAATATAATTCACACTTCACACTTCACACTTTAACACATATAGTTAATATTGTTAATAAATTAAAGGTGTTTAATGATAATACAAGTATGTTTAATACAAATAGTTAATATTGTTAACAAGTTAAAGGTGTTTAAAGATAATACAAGCATGTTTAATACATATAGTTAATATTGTTAACAAGTTAAAGGTGTTAAATGATAATACAAGCATGTTTTATACATATAGTTAATATTATTAATATGTTAAAGGTGTTTAAAGATAATACAAGCATGTTTAACACATATAGTTAATATTGTTAACAAGTTAAAGGTGTTTAATGATAATACAAGCATGTTTAACACATATAGTTAATATTGTTAACAAGTTAAAGGTGTTTAATGATAATACAAGCATGTTTAACACATATAGTTAATATTGTTAATAAGTTGAAGGTGTTTAAAGATAATGCAAGCATGTTTAACACATATAGTTAATATTGTTAACAAGTTAAAGGTGTTTAAAGATAATACAAGCATGTTTAACACATATAGTTAAAATTGTTAACAAGTTAAAGGTGTTTAAAGATAATACAAGCATGTTTAACACATATAGTTAATATTGTTAATAAGTTAAAGGTGTTTAAAGATAATACAAGCATGTTTAACACATATAGATTCCTTTCTTTCATGAAGACAAGAATATAAGTTGGTGTATTACCTGATTCTGATGACTTGCATTGATTGGAATCAGACAGTGGTGCTAAAAACGTCCGCATTTTCGAATGGAGGAGAAAAAAAGTCCTCCTTTCTGTCCAATACCACATGAAAGTGGTTGGTTTTTGGCATCTTATTTGTCCAGCTTCCGTACTCCTTTGTATACACTTTACAAGAAATACATTGTCGGCAAACTCCGTAGCTTGCTAGCTTGTGCACGCCAGCTTTCTGAGACTCTTGTTTTGTTAGCGCAACTGTGCAGTCGGTCTTTGGAGTTTTGACGACAGGTACGGCGCCAGAGTCTGTTGAAATAAAGTGTTGTTCGCCTTCCAGTCGGTAATTTTAATGAGCTGGCAGCAGCCAGCGTCATCTCAGAAGACCCTCGGGTGCAGTGAATGTCAATCAAGTGACGAAAGTGACGTCATAGTGAAGATTTATGATCGCTCATTTTTAGGACTATTTTTTTAATGCCTGGCTGGTGATCGACTGACACACCCTCCGAGATCGACCGGTAGCTCGCGATCGACGTAATGAGCACCCCTGTTCTATATCCTCAACAGAACGTATAACGTTTTGGTGTTTATTGGCGTCATCTTGTAGTTCACACGTATCTCTTATGTGTGACTGCCATCTACTGGTCACACTTATCATTACACCATGTACCAAAAAAAATTGCTTCGAGGTCAGTAAGCACAACAAGAACTATCCTGTACATGAGGTGCACCGTGTCATAAGGCGCACTGTCAATTTTTGAGAGAATAAAAGGATTTTAAGTGAGCCTTATAGTCCAAAAAATACGGTATTACATGTAATCAGGACTGTTATTACATGGTTACATGTTTTTTAAAGGGCTTTGGAGGCGGAATAGGTCAATTCCATTCCCTTGTATTCATTGGTCACCTCAGCCCCTTCCTAAGTGTTCTCCTTTTTCCAATTTGGGGCTTTTGAAATATTTCTTTGCCCAAGTGTGGGTTCACATCAGGGAATGTTGTGGTTTGTGTAGCCCCTCGAGGCACTTTTCATTAAGGACTATAAAAATAAACTCTTATCAACCGATGTCTCCACTCTGACGTCCCTCGGTGGCCTTGTTGTGGCACAGCTACTCATTAACTCTTTTGCCTTTTTCACTCGATTCACCCCCTCCTCTGGAAGGACTTGTTCGGTCATGAACTGTTGTTTCTGGACCTTGTTTTGTCTCACAGACTGTAAGGAGGACGAATAATTATTGATCGAGGCTCATTCTTTTTGGCAGTAGATAGTGGATTGCTGACTGAGACCAATGCTGTAATTTGTAATTAAATAAATGTTAAATCTTTCATAAAGACCTGGCCTCCGACTGGTTAATCGAAGAACGCGGGTAGAGTATTTTTTTTAATTGGGGGTTTCCCATAACTAAAAATGTTTGGACACACCTGTTTTCTTTATTTTCATGACTATTAACATTGTAGATTGTCACTGAAGGCATCAAAACTATGAATGAACACATGTGGAGTTATGTACTTAACAAAAAAAGGTGAAATAACTGAAAACAGGGTTTCATATTCTAGTTTCTTCAAAATAGCCACCCTTTGCTCTGATTACTCTTGGCATTCTCTCGATGAGCTTCAAGAGGTAGTCACCTGAAAGGGTTTTCACTTCACAAGTGTCATAGTTTTGATGCCTTCAGTGACAATCTGCAATGTAAAGAGTCATGAAAATAAAGAAAATGCATTGAAATGAGCAGGTTTGTCCAAACTTTTGGTCTTTGATTGATTGATTGAAACTTTAATTAGTAGATTGCACAATACAGTACATATTCCGTACAATTGACCACTAAATGGCAGAGGTGGGTAGAGTAGCCAGAAATTGTACTCAAGTAAGAGTACTGTTACTTTAGAGATTTATTACTCAAGTAAAAGTAAGGAGTAGTCACCCAAATATTTACTTGAGTAAAAGTAAAAAGTATGTTGTGAAAAAACTACTCAAGTACTGAGTAACTGATGAGTAACATACACACTCATATCATACATATATATATATATATATATATATATATATATATATATATATATATATATATATATATATATATATAGATATACATACATATACATTGATATATACAGTATATAATTTATATGTATTTATTTTGCTGTTTTTGTTTATGTTAAAGATGTTTTAATGGATATACATGCATGTTTAACACATATAGATTCCTTTCTTTCATGAAGACAAGAATATAAGTTGGTGTATTACCTGATTCTGATGACTTGCGTTGATTGTAATCAGACAGTAGTGCTGATAACGTCCACGTTTTCAAATGGAGGAGAAAAAAAGTTCCTCCTTTCTGTCTAATACCACATGAAAGTGGTTGGTTTTTGGCATCCTATTTGTACAGCTTCCATATTCGTTTTTATACACTTTACAAGAAATATATTGGCGTCAAACTCCGTAGCTTGCTAGCTTGTTTGCGCTGGCTTTCGGAGACTCTTGTTTTGAAAGCGCAGGCGCGATGGAGCGGCATTTTTATTGTGAAGACAGGAACTGTGCAGGCAGTCTTTAGGCTTTTGACGGGATGTACGGTTGAAATAAAAACGTATCTTTTTTCCTTCACACTTTTGATTGATAGATTGGAACTTTTATTAGTAGATTGCACAGTACAGTACATATTCCGTACAATTGACCACTAAATGGTAACACCCCGATAAGTTTTTCAATTTGTTTAAGTCAGGTCATGTGACCGCCTGGCTCTGTTTGATTGGTCCAACGTCACCAGTGACTGCATCTGATTGGTGGAACGGAGTGAAACGTCACCAGTAAGGCAGGCACTATGAAGGTCTGTCTGACAGACCAAAACAAACAAAGCGTGCATTAACAGATCAATAAAAATTAGTAGCGAGTAGCGAGCTGAATGTAGATAAAAGTAGCAGAGTAAAAGTAGCGTTCCTTCTCTATAAATATACTTAAGTAAAAGTAAAAGTATGTTGCATTAAAACTACTCTTAGAAGTACAATTCATCCCAAAAGTTACTCAAGTAGATGTAACGGAGTAAATGTAGCGCGTTACTACCCACCTCTGCTAAATGGTAACACCCGAATAAGTTTTTCAACTTGTTTAAGTCGGGGTCCACGTTAATCAATTCATGGTCTGTACTGTGTATCGTTAAAATATTATCGGTATGATACCCTCATCGATATTCCTTATCAATACCGGTATTTATCGTTACTCTTATTGGTACTATATGTCATTTTGTGTACATTTGTTTGGTGGGTGTGCTTTGTGTAACAATAGGTATTTTTATTTGTGTTTATGTCATACTTGCCAACCTTGAGACCTCCGATTTTGGGAGGTTGGGGGGGGGGGGGGGGGGGGGGGGGTTAAGAGGGGAGGAGTATATTTACAGCGAGAATTCACCAAGTCAAGTATTTCATATATATATATATGTATATATATATATAAGAAATACTTGACTTTCAGTGAATTCTAGCTATATATATATATATATATATATATATATATATATATATATATATATATATATATATATATATATATATATATAAATAAGAGAAATACTTGAATTTCAGTGTTCATTTATTTACACATATACACACACATAACATTCATCTACTCATTGTTGAGTTAAGGGTTGAATTGTCCATCCTTGTTCTATTCTCTGTCACTATTTTTCTAACCATGCTGAACACCCTCTCTGATGATGCATTCTGCTTCGTCTCCTTGTTGTGTGCACAGTTGTGCACTGCACTCTCTAAAAGCCCTAGATGTTATTGTCACATATGCATGTACAGTAGATGGCAGTATTGCCCTGTTTAAGAGTGTCACAACATTGTTGTTTACGGCAGACGAACTGCTTTACGGTAGACGAAAACGTGACTGCTGTTGTTGTGTGTTGTTACCGCGCTGGGAGGACGTTAATGAAACTGCCTAACAATAAACCCACATAAGAAACTAAGAACTCGCCCTCGATCATTCTACAGTTATAACGTGATTGGGCAGGCACGCTGTTTATATTGTGGGAAAGCGGACGTGAAAACAGGCTGTCGACACGTCACTCAGGTCCGCCTGAATTTCGGGAGATTTTCGGGAGAAAATTTGTCCCGGGAGGTTTTCGGGAGAAGCGCTGAATTTCGGGAGTCTACCGGAAAATCCGGGAGGGTTGGCAAGTATGGTTTATGTTGCACACAGACATATTTAAGTGACGGACCGGAAGCCATATTGAGTGTTGTAACACAGTAACTGAGCTACTGTGTTGAACAATTTCCCTTGTGGATCATTAAAGTGTGTCTAAGTCTAAGTGCTACTGATTTATCTGTGTGTAGTAGGGTTGTCCTGATACCAAAATGTATTTCGATACTTTTCCAAATAAAGGGGACCACAAAAAATTGCATTATTGGCTTTATTTGACAAAAAATGTAATGGTACATTAAACATATGTTTCTTATTGCAAGTTTGTCCTTAAATAAAATAGTGAACATACTAGACAACTTGTCTTTTAGTAATAAGTAAGCAAACAAACGCTTATTATTAGTCTGCTGACGTATGCAGTAACATATTGTGTCATTTATCATTCTATTGTTTTGTCATAATTATAAAGGACAAGCTGTAAAAATTGATTATTAATCTACTTAATATCTGCTTATTTTCATGTGGTTTATTTTATTTTTTTACATATGTCGCATCATCTACAAAGATACAAAGAATTGTTATTGCGACATCTAGTGGACACATTTAGAACAGCAGTTTGGTTAATTTTTGTACATAGCAAACTCATCCCGGTTTGATCCGGCCCGCGAGCTGTACCTTTGACACCCCTGACTTAGATTGTGCAATCTAATAGGGATGTCCCGATCCAGGTTTTTGCACTTCCGATTCCGATACCGATATTGTTTTTGCATTTCCGATCCGATACCGATACTGACCGATACCGATACTGACCGATACTGGCCTATCCGAGCATGTATTAAAGTTTAAAGTTATTTAGCTTGCTTAGTTGTCAGAATCATGTTGAAAAGGGTTTTAGTACTCTTGATAACAACTAGCCAGCTGAATTAGGGGAGTTTGAATAATACACAATGGTTGGTAACAAGAAACTGACCTGTTTATTCAAGGATAAACACAAAATAGACAAAATTATACATGACAAACAGAAATGGCATCATTGAACTAGGGCTGGGCGATATGGCCTTTTTTTAATATTGCGATATTTTAAGGCCATATTGCGATACACGATGTATATCTCGATATTTTGCCTTAGCCTTGAATGAACACTTGATGCATATAATCACAGCAGTATGATGATTCTATGTGTTTTGATTGATTGATTGAGACTTTTATTAGTAGGTTGCACAGTGAAGTACATATTCCGTACAATTGACCACTAAATGGTAACACCCGAATAAGTTTTTCAACTTGTTTAAGTCGGGGTCCACTTAAATTGATTCATGATACAGATATATACTATCAGATATATACTATCATCATAATACAGTCATCACACAAGATAATCACATTGAATTATTTACATTATTTATAATCCAGGGTGTGGAGGGGGGCGCCGGATGTAAGTGTCAAAAAGACAGCCAAAAGAGTTTGATATGAGAATAAATCTAAAGTTAAAATATAGGGTAGAAATGCACCCATTTGCAGGAAATGTAGTCTTGATTTTCAAAATTTTCTTTCAAGGCTTGCATGTCTACATTAAAACATTCTTCTTCATACTGCATTAATATATGCTACTTTTAAACTTTCATGCAGAGAAGGAAATCACAACTGAAAAAATCACTAATTTTTTTCATACGGTGTTGATGTGGACATTTTTGCCTCGGCATTTTGATGGTGTGGGCGTGTGGCACCGAATGGAGACAAGCGTCTCGACAGACGTCACAATATTTGAACAATGATGACGTAAACTGTTTTCTCTGTCGTGTCCGTGTGTCGAAAATTGTTATGCGCTTATTTTTTTATTTGATTTTGTGCGTGGCATAGATTTGCTATGCGCAGAGGACGCTTAAACAGTGCGCAATTGCACAGGCGAGCACCTTAGAGGGAGCGTTGCTCGCACGGCTGCGCTAGCATCACAGCTAACGTTAGCCATGCTGCTACCTCTCTGCTGGGAGAGGGCGTATACGTATGTGACGTATGTCGTGACAGTATGCGACGTATGTCGTGACAGTATGTGACGTGTGTAAGAAGGTGCGCTTGCTGTCTGTGAGAGGGAGACACAGGAAAGAGTGAGAAGAGCCTGTCGTGTAATGCCAGCAGCTAAAAGCAACTGCGTGAGAATCCACAGACCTGTGGATGTGTTGAAGGTGTGCTGGAAAATGCGGAACTGAAATTAGGGAGCAGCAGAAAAGTGGAATGTATTATTTAAATCGGTGCGTTGGAAAACACGGACCAGAGTTTTTTTTAAACTGGATCTGGATCGGCATTTTCCCATGCCTTGCCGATACGCAATTTTTGGCAAATATCGGCGGCCGATCCGATCCAAATCCCTACAATCTAACAACACATTAACAGAACTCTCAATGACTAACACATCGTTCACGTAAAAAAATCAATCAAATTGATTAAAATGGAGTTGATCGGTAATTTATGATAAGAAAAACGGTATGTTTGAAAATAATGTCAGGGCTCTTCGGAAAATAGTAATCAGTTTGTGCTGATGTGTGCAAAGAGCTTCATAAAAATAAAAATAAATATGATTTTCTAGGATATGACTCATGGAAATTTCAATCAAAATAATTGGACGTTAAATATTTACGCTATTGCAACGTTTAAATAATCACATTTAAAAAAGCAATCAGAGGCTCGGATGGGTTAAAGTCCTCCGAATAACGTCCTGTTCCAATGACCATCAAGGTGGAGCCAATGATCATCGATGGGCTTTTTTTTTTCTTCTAAATCCTTCTCCAACTTGACATGCTTACAGAGTCTTTACTGTTTTTGTGGCCCCGGGCTATAATTCTAAGAACCAATTATTGGATCCCCGCGAGCTTTGTCTGGCCCCGTGTCACTGGGCACCCGGAGCACTGTGTGGCGTACGTTTGACATCAGCACCCCAGTGGCCTCCTTGGACTTGTGCGGACGACAGCACAGGGCTGCTCCTCTACTATGCCTTCCTGCACCCAAAATTGGAGCAAAAATATCAATCTTTTTATTCGACTAGGATAACATGTATTGAAGTTAAGTTGTGCAGGAGTCACTGCGTTGTACAAAACTCCAAAACCAGTGAAGTTGGCACTTTTCAACCTATATTCGATTGAATAGACTGCAAAGACAAGATACTCAACGTTCCAACTGGAAAACTTTGTTATTTTTTGCAAATATTAACTCATTTGGAATTTGATGCCTGCAACATGTTTCAAAAAAAGCTGGCACAAGTGGCAAAAAAAGTTGAGGAATGCTCATCAAACACTTATTTGGAACATCCCACAGGTGAACAGGCTAATTGGGAACAGGTGGGTGCCATGGTTGGCTATAAAAGCAACTTCCATGAAATCCTCAGTCATTCACTACCAAGAATGGGGCGAGGGTCACCACTTTGTGAACGAATGCGTGAGCAAATAGTTTAAAAACAACATTTCTCAACCAGCTATTGCAAGGAATTTGTCATGACTTGGTCCTGGGGTTTAGTTTTTCTCTAAGGCAACGGAAAGTTGGCTCGGGCGAGACGGGAATTAAGATACATTTTTATTTAAACACTATAAATACAAAACAAGGAAGTAAACAAAAGGCGCGCACAATGGCGGAGAACAAATTATGAAACCAAACACATGCACAAAGGCAAAAACTATGAACAATAAAAAACACTAACTGTGGCTTACTAAACAAAAACTTACTTGGCATGGAACCGGCATGAAAAAAGAGCAGCAAGGATCATAAGGGTGTGGAGAGTGTGCAGAAGCATAAATGTGGGGATGTCACCAGCAAGACAAACTGAAAACACTGAACTTAAATACTACAGACATGATTAACGAAAACAGGTGCGTGACGTGACAGGTGAAAACTAATGGGTTGCTATGGTGACAAACAAGAGTGCACAATGAGTCCAAACGTGGAACAGGTGAAACTAATGGGGTAATCATGGAAACAAGACAAGGGAGTGAAAAGCCAGAAACTAAAGAGTCCAATAACTAAACAAAACATGACTAAGACAAAACATGATTACACAGACATGACAGAATTAAGGGATTTCACCATCTATGGTCCGTGATATCATCAAAAGGTTCAGAGAATCTGAAGAAATCACTGCACGTAAGCGATGATATTACGGACCTTCGATCCCTCAGACGGTACTGCATCAAAAAGCGACATCAGTGTGTAAAGGATATCACCACATGGGCTCAGGAACACTTCAAAAAAACCACTGTCAGTAACTACAGTTGGTCGCTACATCTGTAAGTGCAAGTTAAGACTCTACGATGCAAAGCCAAAGCCATTCATCAACAACACCCAGAAACGCCGCTGGCTTCGCTGGGCCCGAGCTCATCTAAGATTGGACTGAGGCAAAGTGGAAAAGTGTTCTGTGGTCTGAGGAGTCCACATTTTTTTTTGGACACTGTGGAAACGTTGTGTCCTCCAGAACAAAGAGAAAAATAACAATCCGGACTGTTATAGGCGCAAAGTTCAAAAGCCAGCATGTGTGATGGTATGGGTGTGTATTAGTGCCCAAGGCATAAGCATACTTGCCAACCTTGAGACCTCCGATTTTGGGAGGTTGGGGGCGTGGTTAAGAGGGGAGGAGTATATTTACAGCTAGAATTCACCAAGTCAAGTATTTTATAATATATATATATATATATATATATATATATATATATATATATATATATATATATATATATATATATATATATATATATATATATGTAAATAAATAAGAGAAATACTTGAATTTCAGTGTTCATTTATTTACACATATACACACACATAACACTCATCTACTCATTGTTGAGTTAAGGGTTGAATTGTCCATCCTTGTTCTATTCTCTGTCACTATTTTTCTAATCATGCTGAACACCCTCTCTGATGATGCATTCTGCTTCGTCTCCTTGTTGTGTGCGCAGTTGTGCACTGCTCTCTCTAAAAGCCCTAGATGTTATTGTCACATATGCATGTACAGTAGATGGCAGTATTGTCCTGTTTAAAAGTGTCACAACATTACTGTTTACGGCAGACGAACTACTTTACGGTAGACGGAAACGTGACTGCTGTTGTTGTGTGTTGTTACCGCGCTGGGAGGACGTTAATGAAACTGCCTAACAATAAGCCCACATAAGAAACCAAGAACTCGCCCTCGATCATTCTACAGTTATAACGTGATTGGGCAGGCACGCTGTTTATATTGTGGGAAAGCGGACGTGAAAACAGGCTGAATTTTGGGAGATTTTCGGGAGAAAATTTGTCCCGGGAGGTTTTCGGGAGAGGCGCTGAATTTCGGGAGTCTACCGGAAAATCCGGGAGGGTTGGCAATTATGGGCATGGGTAACTTACACATCTGTGAAGGCACCATTAATGTTGAAAGGTACATACAGGTTTTGGAGCAACATATGTTGCCATCCAAGCAAGGTTATCATGGACGCCCCTGCTTATTTCAGCAAGACAATGCCAAGCCATGTGTTGCAACAGTAGTAAAGTAGTTTTTTCAATTGAACATAGGTTGAAAAGGATTTGCAAACCATTGCATTTTGTTTTTATTTACGAATTGCACAACGTGCCGACTTCACTGGTTTTGGGTTTTGTATCATCCAGATTCGGCTACATAAAAATCGGGCAGCTGGGTGTTTGTGTCGTGTCCACCGCTTCTCAGACCAAAAGTCAATTAAAGGTAGATTAAAAATTTGGTAGAGTTGAACCGTCAGCATGACTTGTGGCGATTAAGAGAGACGTCGGAACTGAGAAGCACAGATAAATGTCACAGCAGACATTAAACCGTAATTAAGGAAAGGATTATGGGTTCAATTAGGGAGCGTTGATTAGTACTATGTTTTATTCTAATCTGTATTTATTTTGTGTATCTGGAAATAAGGTTTGTTCGATGATAATAAAGATTTTTGCTGCAAAATAACTTTTTCCCCCCGATAAAAATAAGGTAACAAAGGAACAAACTGACCGTTTGAGTCACAAACTAGGCAAGTTTAACGGTGACTTAACAGCGTCGTCTTGACTTTATTATAAATTGTAACAACACGGGAATGGCAACTCCTCTCGGCTGTGTTCACATTTGGGTTTTTAGCAGTGAGCCGCACAAAGGCTTTCCAAATCGGAAGACTCTTCAAAGCATGGCCTACTTGCCTCAATAAATAAGGGTAAAGAAAATCCCATTTACGCATTAATCCCATTTTGTCTCTATTTTGACCTCTGCCGGCCAATTAAAATCCATTAAAAACAATGTTTGAATGTTAGAAAGAATTTAAAAACCCAAATGTCAGAAAAATTGTATGTAAATTATCGAAAAAATTTCCGTTAGCTGAGTTTCCAGTGAACAGATAGAGGCTGTCTTTGTTGCACCAAGCCAAAGGCTTGGAAAATTCCGCTGTGTACGATGGGAGGAGACGAGAGGGGTTATCTTTTGTGATCCAAGACCTGCCTAAGCTCGTTTCAGGACCATCTTTTTCTTTTGTGTTAATGTGACAGAAAACAATGGCTGTTTACATACGCCACATTCCTTAAGAAACAGCTGTTATGTAAACAGGGAAAGTCCAAATAAAAAGAGGTGGCGTACAATCTGTGCAAGGGCACAGTGTCCAGGCGTCTCTCCTCAAATTGAGCCACATTGAAATTTGTCTCTGTTTATTTCCTTGCTTCTTGTCTGTTTTAATAGATGTCATCCATGTTTAAACCTGACACCAATCTTAACCTTGGATACCAGTCCTTGTTGAATTGTGTTCTTTGTTTTCTTACTGATATTATTTATTCATTCATTCATTTATTTACCGCTTATCCTTGACCTTGGATACCAGTCCTTGTTGAATTGTGTTCTTTGTTTTCTTACTGATATTTATTCATTCATTCATTTTTTTACTGCTTATCCTGACCTACTCAGTGGCCTAGTGGTTAGAGATCGGTAGGTTGTGAGTTCAAGCCCCGGCCGAGTCATACCAAAGACTATAAAAATGGGACCCATTACCTCCTTGCTTGGCACTCAGCATTAAGGGTTGGAATTGGGGTGTGGGGGGGCGTGGCCTGCGGACCTGTGTCAGGACCGGCTTCGAGATTAGTGACAGGTGCGTAGATGACACAGCTGTGAGTGTTTGTCGCTCTGTTAAAGGCAGCAGTCGGGAAGGAGAGGGGGTTGTTGATGGTGGAGAACGAGCGAGAGCGAGATGAACTTTAACATGGCTGAAAAGCACAAGAAGGACAACGTATTGCAAAATAAATAATTGTTCACAAAGAGGAACACGGCTGTCATGTCCGTCATTGGTGGTCCAGAGAACCCGGAGGCTGCCCTTTGTCACCGATTCTGTTCATAACTTTTATGGACAGAATTTCTAGGCGCAGTCAAGGCGTTGAGGGGATCCGGTTTGGTGGCTGCAGGATTAGGTCTCTGCTTTTTGCAGATGATGTGGTCCTGATGGCTTCATCTGGCCAGGATCTTCAGCTCTCGCTGGATCGGTTCGCAGCCGAGTGTGAAGCGACTGGGATGAGAATCAGCACCTCCAAGTCCGAGTCCATGGTTCTCGCCCGGAAAAAGGGTGGAGTGCCATCTCCGGGTTGGGGAGGAGACCCTGCCCCAAGTGGAGGAGTTCAAGTACCTCGGAGTCTTGTTCACGAGTGAGGGAAGAGTGGATCGTGAGATCGACAGGCGGATCGGTGCGGCGTCTTCAGTAATGCGGACGCTGTATCGATCCGTTGTGGTGAAGAAGGAGCTGAGCCGGAAGGCAAAGCTCTCAATTTACCGGTCGATCTACGTTCCCATCCTCACCTATGGTCATGAGCTTTGGGTTATGACCGAAAGGACAAGATCACGGGTACAAGCGGCCGAAATGAGCTTCCTCCGCCGGGTGGCGGGGCTCTCCCTTAGAGATAGGGTGAGAAGCTCTGCCATCCGGGAGGAGCTCAAAGTAAAGTCGCTGCTCCTCCACATCGAGAGGAGCCAGATGAGGTGGTTCGGGCATCTGGTCAGGATGCCACCCGATCGCCTCCCTCGGGAGGTGTTTAGGGCACGTCCGACCGGTAGGAGGCCACGGGGAAGACCCAGGACACGTTGGGAAGACTATGTCTCCCGGCTGGCCTGGGAACGCCTCGGGATCCTCCGGGAGGAGCTGGACAAAGTGGCTGGGGAGAGGGAAGTCTGGGCTTCCCTGCTTAGGCTGCTGCCCCCGCGACCCGACCTCGGATAAGCGGAAGAAGATGGATGGATGGATGGATGGAACCCGGAGGAGCAAGACCTCCACATGGGCGTTAAATCACCAAAAATTATTCACGGGCGCGGCCACTGCTCCCCTCACCTACCAGGGTGTGATCAAGGGGATGGGTCAAATGCAGAGAATAATTGTGCGTGACAATCATTGGTACTTTAACTTTTTAGCTTTATTATTGGGGATAAGTTGATTGGCAACACTAAATTGGCCCTAGTGTGTGAATGTGAGTGTGAATGTTGTCTGTCTATCTGTGTTGGCCCTGCGATGAGGTGGCGACTTGTCCAGGGTGTACGCCGCCTTCCGCCCGATTGTAGCTGAGATAGGCTCCAGCGCCCCCCGCGACCCCAAAAAGGGAATAAGCGGTAGAAAATGGATGGATGGATATTCATTCAGGCTACATATGTGCTTGCCTTTAATGGACATTTGGTTAAATATTTTATTTTTAATTTTTATAAAGCCTGTTTAGTGTATTTTAGCTTTTTCTAATCATCATCTCATTTGCCCAGTCTGACAACGGTGCTGGTACAGACTTTTCCCAAATGTATTTGGAAATAAACAGAGACACAACGGCATGGTGAATTGGTCATCAACCTGGGTTTTCACTCCAGACACCACGCCGATGAATTCTAATTACAACCAAATGCAATATTCACCCCGTTCTTATATAACGCGCTTTTTGCATAAACATGGCAATTATTAGTGTCACTCATGGTTTGTGTGCAGGAACTGCCCAAAGCAGGGAAAGGTTAGAAGGATGAATATTCAACACGCTGCCCTAACATTCTCATCTGCGCTGAGGTTGACGGAGGGGAGCTGTTCCCCCACCACAACTCGTCGGGCATCGCAGTTGATCGATACACAGTTAACACAATTAACTACATTACCAAATTGAACACAGTCCAATTAACCAGGACAAATAACATACTTGCAACCTCAAAATAGCTCATGGTTAAAAGAATGTAATTGTTTTTATACTTGGCCTATATCAGGGGTGTCAAATTCGAATACAGAGTGGGCCAAAATGTAAAACTGAACAAAACCGCGGGCCAAGGTTGAACAAATAAACCTTTTAATAGGGACCCAAACAAGTTTTGCATTGACTATTGAACAAGCAAGGCTTATATAACTTTATAGTGACATGCAAAATCCAGTTTCAAATAATAATAATAAAAAAATATCAATGGCATATCAAGTACAATTTAAATACAAATTGAATGCCTCTTTTCTATTTGTATCAACATTAACTTTTTCCACAGGCTAATACATTTGAAAATAAAACAACAATGAATAAACCAACCATTCAGGACTTTAAACTGCTCAGTTTGCAACACGCCGATCTAATCTGATGTGCCCAAGCCAGATACCTGCCATCTTTTCTTGGATGCTAGTTCATTAATGTCGGGGCGCAGGCTTTGAGCTGAGGCAACCTTCATTATCGAACGAAAGGTGTTCATCAGTCATTATATCTCATACTTGCCAACCTTGAGACCTCCGATTTCGGGAGGAGGGGGGTGGGGGCGCGGTCGGGGGTGGGGCGGGGCGTGGTTGGGGGCGTGGTTAAGAGGGGAGGAGTATATTGACAGGTAGATTTCACCAAGTCAAGTATTTCATACGGGCTTCACGGTGGCAGAGGGGTTAGTGCATCTGCCTCACAATACGAAGGTCCTGAGTAGTCTTGGGTTCAATCCCGGGCTCGGGATTTTTCTGTGTGGAGTTTGCATGTTCTCCCCGTGACTGCGTGGGTTCCCTCCGGGTACTCCGGCTTCCTCCCACTTCCAAAGACATGCACCTGGGGATAAGTTGATTGGCAACACTAAATTGGCCCTAGTGTGTGAATGTGAGTGTGAATGTTGTCTGTCTATCTGTGTTGGCCCTGCGATGAGGTGGCGACTTGTCCAGGGTGTAACCCGCCTTCCGCCCGATTGTAGCTGAGATAGGCTCCAGCGCCCCCCGCGACCCCAAAGGGAATAAGCGGTAGAAAATGGATGGATGGATGGAAGTATTTCATACATATATATATATATATATATACATATATATATATATATATATATATATATATATATATATCTACATCCTGAAAATATGCAAACAAAACTGTGTTAAGATTATTGATACTTCAAACTTGCATAAATGAATATTAAGGAATATAACATAATTTGGCTTCTGAGAGCTTCAAAATGTAATGAATAAAATGCTAAAGTTGTTGATAAACAAGCAATTATTTTAATAATTAAATATGGTCATTTTAAATGAATTATTATGATATTTTAAAATCAATTATTTCAAATATGTTTATTTTAATGTATAATTCTATGGCTGGATGTAATAAAGAGTCAGGAAAAAATACAAATAAAAATACAATTCATTTTGATGTTTTTAGCAAAATATAGTAAACATGTATTTAGGTTTTTTTTTTTGTAAATTAATACATATATTTATTTTTAGGTAAGATAAACATAATAATACAATGTATCTCTAGTCTGGATGATTTAGTTCTTGTCACCCTGTTGTCCTCCCGTCATGAAAAAAGGCTGTCCTCACTCAGGTCCGCATGGAGCTGGAGGGGGCGTGGCTTCCAGCTCCGGCTGAAAATCGGGAGATTTTCGGGAGAATATTTGTCCCGGGAGGTTTTCGGGAGAGGCGCTGAATTTCGGGAGTCTCCCAGAAAATTCGGGAGGGTTGGCAAGTATGTTATATCTCGTCCACACGGACCACAGTCTTGGGGGCGTGCCTTAAACGCACTGCCTTTAACGTACTCTATGAGCTATCGTCACGTCCGCTTTTCATCCATTCTAACATCGTTCAGACCCAGTCACAACGCATACTTCATCAACAGCGATACAGGTCACACTGAGGGTGCCAGTATAAAAAACTTTAACACTGTTAGAAATATACGCCACATTGTGAATCCACACCAAACAAGAATGACAAACACATTTCGGGAGAACATCGGCACCGTAACACAACATAAACACAACAGAACAAATACCCAGAATCCTTTGCAGCACTAACTCTTCCAGGACGCTACAATATACACCACCGCTACCACCAAACCTACCCCCCCCCCCCCCCACACACACACACACACCTTGTAGTGTCCCTGAAATCTAAGTAAGATTAAATATCTCAAATAAGGGTGATATTTGCTTATTTTCTGTCTGATAAGATAAATCTTCTCACTAAGCAGCTTTTATGTTAGAGTGTTTTACTTGTTTTAAGTGTGTTGGTCCTAAATGATCTCAATAAGATATTACAGCTTGTAGCTGAGATTATATGACCGATATTGAGTAAAACATGCTTGAAACTAGAATATCAAGTGTTGCAAAGCTCACAAGTATAAAACTACTTTTTTAAAGTAATAATTTCTTACTTCAAGCATGAAAAAAACAATCTTGATTATATCATTATGTCAAGATAATGGCACTAGCATTTACTTCATTTTAGAATATTTTTCAACATATTGAGCAAAAAGGTCTCTTTTTTTTATAACAAGAAAAGTGCACTTGTTATTAGTGAGAATATACTTATTTTAAGCTATTTTTGGGTTCATTGAGGTTAGCTCATTTTAATTGTTTTGGAAAGTCTTGACAAGCTGAATTTTCTTGTTCTATTGGCAGATAATTTTGCTTAGTTCAAATAAAATACCCCTCATTTTTGTATATTTTTTTCTTGTTTTTGAACACTGACTTTTTGCAGTACACTGCCTTTAGCGTCCTCTACAACCTGCCAAGTCACATAATATATGCGGCTTTTACACACACACAAGTGAATGCAATTCATACTTGGTCAACAGACATACAGGTCACGCTGAGGGTGGCCGTATAAACAAATTTAACACTGTTACAAATATGCGCCACACTGTGAACCCAAACACATTTCGGAAGAACATCCGCACCGTAACACAACATAAACACAACAGAACAAATACCCAGAAGCCCTTGCATCACTAACTCTTCCAGGACACTACAATATACACCACCGCTACCACCAAATCCAGCCCCCCACTCCCGAATTTGGAGGTCTCAAGGTTGGCAAGTATGCTCTAGTATACTCTGGACTGAAGCTGTGTGCCTTCATTGTTTTTGTAGCTGATGTTTTGAGGCATGTTTAAAAAAAATAATGCACTGGGTGTGTGGAGGTATACACACCTGGGTGTGTGGAGGTATACACACCATGGTGTGTGGAGGTTTAAACATCCCCCAGTCTTCAGCACATAACTCAGACTTTGATTTATTGAGAAGTTTATTAACATCTTAAATGAATGTTGCCATAGTTTCTGGTGTCTGACAAATCTATATTTAGCTGTTTTTTTGTTGTTTCTTTCCTATC
>NC_084578.2:7287500-7337500 GCF_033978685.3 Nerophis lumbriciformis
ATTAATTAGCCACAGGGTTCAAAGCATAGGTAAAATGAGACTACTTAAGGCATTCCAAGAATGAGTAACAAAGGTGCGATCATAGCTGTTTAGCAGCTTGACAAACAATCCAATATTGTCTGCCAGCTTGTTGATAATAAATGCTACTTCATTCAGTCATTATGAAGATCTACAACTCCAACTGTAGCCGCTAATGATCCTTTCTGTAAATCACCAGCCCATTATTAATCAGTCAAATGTACGGCTTGCTCAACAAATGCCAGTTGTCTCTCCTGCCAAAATGGCCGACCCGAACCACAATCAATCGGCTCACTAATCTACATCCACGTAGCATCTGCGGCTTCTGCACGCCTGTCTGCGCGTTCGAAGGAGACGGTGATTAAAGTCAGCCAATATTTAAAAGGTAGCGACAAAAAAATTAATGATTTCCTTGCTCTGCCTTTTTCCACCTGGTGCTGCAGTCTAAAGATAAGCGCTGGAACTAACGGTTTTTGATCAAAACAGGTCTGGCCGACGTACACAAAATCTCAACATTGCGGGTGTTGTTGACCTTTGTAAAAAATGGAGTGCATTTTATTCATGAAACATTTAAATCTGAAATAGTAAGCTAACGACGCCCCAGTGCCACAACATCATATCAATTATTGACACATCTGCAGCTCCTTTTGATGACGGCTATAAATAACGCCCGGTCCGTCGCTATTTGGCGGAGTTAATTATTTGAGCTCAAAAGCCATAAAACACCAACATAAAGCTGCCTGTGGGAGTTGCAGCTTGATGGTACACTTTGCTCCAAGACTGGGGGAAGAAAAAAAATATATATATTGTTGCGTAAATTCATTTAAGAGAACCACTTTTCTTTCCATTACCCGATACCATCACGGGCCAGTGGGTCCTTTTGCTAAAATCAAAGGTGTCTGATTGCAATACGATCATTTGGGAAAATGGAAAGCACTCTGCGGTAATAGCTATTTGTGCACTAATTTGATTTGTTGTGTTGTGGGTTCGGCCAATTTTGACAATAATATGTTGTAAAAACACCAGAATTAGGTTACCGTGTAGTCCAGGCCCTGGTAATTATTTTGACTCGGGGGGGGCACATTTACAGAAAAAAAGAGATATCTATCTATCTATGTATATATATATATATATATATATATATATATATATATATATATATATATATACATAGATAGATAGATATCTCATCTCATATCTATATATATATATATATATATATATATATATATATATATATATATATATATATATATATATATATATATATATATATATATACATATATATATATATATATATATATATATATATATATATATATATATATATATATATATATACATATATATATATATATATATATATATATACATACATACATAGATAGATAGATATTTCATCTCATATCTATCTATATATATATATATACATATACATACATATATATATATATATATATATATATATATATATATATATATACATATATATATATATATATATATATTTATATACATACATAGATAGATATATATTTCATCTCATATCTATCTATATATATATATACATATACATACATATACATACATATATATATATATATATATATATATATATATATATATATACATATACATACATATATATATATATATATATATATATATATACATATATATAGATATGAGATGAGATATCTATCTATGTATGTATGTATATATATATATATATATATATATATATACCGTATTTTCCGCACCATAAGGCGCACCTAAAAACCACAAATTTTCTCAAAAGCTAACAGTGCGCCTTATAACCCGGTGCGCTTTATTACGATTAATTTTCATAAAGTTTCGATCTCGCAACTTCGGTAAACAGCCGCCATCTTTTTTCCCGGTAGAACAGGAAGCGCTTCTTCTTCTACGCAAGCAACCGCCAAGGAAAGCACCCGCCCCCATAGAACAGGAAGCGCTTCACCCGCCCCCATAGAACAGGAAGCGCTTCACCCGCCCCCGGAAGAAGAAGAAAAAACGCGCGGATATCACCGTACGTTTCATTTCCTGTTTACATCTGTAAAGACCACAAAATGGCTCCTACTAAACGATCTGGTTCATAAAAAGACGCAATCTCTCCATCCGCACACGGATTACTACCGTATTTCACAGCAACTGAACCGCACTGTGGAACGGGAGCACGTACGGTGAATATTCGCTCCACAGGGAATGAGAAGTCATCCTTCACTGTGGTTCTAGCTTGCCATGCTAACTTCCACTCATGGTGATATTCAAAAGGAAGACCTTGCCAAAAGAGACCTTTCCAGCCGGCGTCATCATAAAAGCTAACTCGAAGGGATGGATGGATGAAGAAAAGATGAGCGAGTGGTTAAGGGAAGTTTACGCGAAGAGGCCGGGTGGCTTTTTTCACACAGCTCCGAAGGCGAACACACCTTCACTAAGACGGGCAGACAGCCTCGGACGACATACGCCAACATTTGCCAGTGGATCGTAAATGCTTGGGCAGATATTTCGGTCACAACTGTGGTCCGAGCTTTCCGGAAGGCAGGATTCACAGAACAACAGCGACACTGACTCCCGATGACTTCTACGAGACGGAACCGGCCATTTTGGATACCACGCTTGCACAACTTTTCAATTCGGACACCGAAGACGAAGAATTCGAAGGATTTACGAATGAAGAATAACTTCAGAAGGTGAGCGCTATGTTTATTTTGTGTGTTGTGACATTAACGTTCGAGCAACATTATGTTGCTATTTATTGCTCTACACCATTTTGAATTTTACTATGTTTGTGATTGCACATTTGCGTACATTTTGGGACAGAGTTGTTAGAACGCTGGTTTTCAATATATTATTAAAGTTTGACTGAACTATCTGACTGTTTTTTTGACATTCACTTTAGCGCAGCGTTTTTTTGACATTCACTTTAGCGCAGCGTAGGCGCGGCTTTTAGTCCGGGGCGGCTTATTGGTGGACAAAATTATGAAATATGTAATTCATAGAAGGTGCGGCTAATAATCCGGTGCGCCTTATAGTGCGGAAAATACGGTATATATATATATATATATATATGCATAGATAGATAGATATCTCATCTCATATCTATATATATATATATATATATATATATGCATAGATAGATAGATATCTCATCTCATATCTATATATATATATATATATATATATATATATATATACAGTACATAGATAGATAGATATCTCATCTCATATATGTATATGTATATATATATATATATATATACACACATACATACATACATAGGCCCTGGCAATTATTTTGACTCGGGGGGCCACATTTACAGAAAAAAAATTATATATATATATATATATTTTTTTTTTTTATTTTTATTTATTTTTTTTTTATTTTTTTTTTTACCTTGAAAATCATTTGTTTACCTTGAAAATCATTTTTAACCTTGAAAATCATGTTTTAACGTAAAACTTTTTTTTTTTTTTAATTTTTTTAAAGTTTTTTATATTTTTGTAAAAAAAATTAATTTTTTTAAATTTAAAAAAAAATAAATATTTTTTTTTTTTTTTTTTTAACTTTTAAAAAAAAATGTTACCCTAACCCTAACCCTAACCCTAATCTTAACCCTAACCCTAACCCTAACCCTAACCCTAACCCTAAAAAAAAATGTTAATTGTTAAAATTGTTTAAAAAATTAAAAAATGCTAAAATTGTTTTAAATTGTTTTAAAAAATTAGAAAAAAATTAAAAAAAGTTTTTAAAAAAAATTACAAATTAATTATTATTTTTTTTAAATAAAAAAAAAAGAAATTTAAAAACATTTTTTAAAAATTAAAAAAATTTGAAAATCATTTTTTACCTTGAAAAAAAATTTTAACCTTGAAAAAAAAATTTTACCTTGAAAATTTTTTTTTACCTTGAAAATCATTTGTTTACCTTGAAAATCATTTTTAACCTTGAAAAAAAAATTTTACCTTGAAAATTTTTTTTACCTTGAAAATCATTTGTTTACCTTGAAAATCATTTTTAACCTTGAAAATCCTTTTTAACCTTGAAAATCATTTTTAACCTTGAAAAAAAAATTTTACCTTGAAAATTTTTTTTTACCTTGAAAATCATTTGTTTACCTTGAAAATCATTTTTAACCTTGAAAAAAAAAATTTACCTTGAAATTGTTTTTTTACCTTGAAAATCATTTTTTACCTTGAAAAAAAAATTTTACCTTGAAAAAAAAATGTTACCTTGAAAAAAATATTTTACCTTGAAAATGTTTTTTTACCTTGAAAATCATTTGTTTACCTTGAAAATCATTTTTAACTTTGAAAAAAAAATTTTACCTTGAAAATTTTTTTTTACCTTGAAAATCAGTTTTTACCTTGAAAATCAGGTTTTAACTTAAAACATTTTTTTTTATTTTTTTTAAATGTTTTTAAGTTTTTTTAATTATTTTTTAATTTTTGTAAATTTTTGTAAATTTTTGTAAATTTTTGTAAATTTTTGTAAATTTTTGTAAATTTTTGTAATTAAAAAAAATAAATTAAATTAAAAAAAAAAAATTCAATTTAAATTTTTTAAAAAAACTTTTAATTTTTTTTTTATTTTTTTTTTAAAGTTAAATTTTTTTTTAATTTTTATTTTTTTATTTTTTTTATTTTAATTTTTTTTTTAATATTTTAATTTTTTTTTAAATATTTTTAAAATTTTTGTAAATGTGGCCCCCCCGAGTCAAAATAATTGCCAGGGCCTATGTATGTATATATATATATACACAGTCAAAATTGTACATACACTTGTAAAGAACATAATATCATGGTTGTCTTGAGTTTCCAATCATTTCTACAACTCTTATTTTTTTGTGATAGAGTGATTGGAGCACATACTTGTTGGTCACAAAAAACATTCATGAAGTTTGCTTCTTTTATGAATTTATTATGGGTCTACTGAAAATGTGAGCAAATGTGCTGGGTCAAAAGTATACATACAGCAATGTTAATATTTGCTTACATGTCCCTTGGCAAGTTTCACTGCAATAAGGCGCTTTTGGTAGCCATCCACAAGCTTCTGCTTGACTTTTGACCACTCCTCTTGACAAAATTGGTGCAGTTCAGCTAAATTTTTTTATTTTTTTTCTGACATGGACTTGTTTCTTCAGCATTGTCCACACGTCAGGACTTTGGGAAGGCCATTCTAAAACCTCAATTCTAGCCAGGTTTAACCACTCCTTTAACACTTTTGACATGTGTTTGGGGTCATTGTCCAGATGGAACACCCAACCTCACCCAAGACCCAACCTCCATGCTGATGATTTTAGCTTGTGTAAAGAATATCACCACATGGGCTCAGGAACATTTCAGAAAACCACTGTCAGTAACTACAGTTCATGGCTACATCTGCAAGTGCAAGTTAAAACTCTACTTTGCAAAGCGAAAGCCATTTATCAACAACACCCAGAAACGCCGCCGGCTTCACTGGGCCCTCATCTAAGATGGACTGATGCAAAGTGGAAAAGTGTTCTGTGAACTGACGAGTCCACATTTCAAATTGTTTTTGGAAACTGTGGACGTCGGATCAAAGAGGAAAAGAACCATCCGGATTGTTATAGGCGCAAAGTTGAAAAGGCAGCATGTGTGATGGTATGGGGGTGTATTAGTGCCCAAGACATGGGTAACTTACACATCTGTGAAGGCGCCATTAATGCTGAAAGGTACATACAGGTTTTGGAGCAACATATGTTGCCATCCAAGCAACGTTACCATGGACGCCCCTGCTTATTTCAGCAAGACAATGCCAAGCCACGTGTTACAACAGTGTGGTTTTGTAGTAAAAGAGTGCGGGTACTAGACTGGCCTGCCTGTAGTCCAGACCATTGAAAATGTGTGGCGCAATATGAAGCCTAAAATACCACAACGTAGACTGTTGAACAACTTATATATACAGTATATATATATATATATATATATATATATATATATATATATATATATATATATATATATATATATATATATATTTTACCTTGAAAATCATTTGTTTACCTTGAAAATCATTTTTAACCTTGAAAATCATTTTTTAACTTAAAACATTTTTTTTTAATTTTTTTAAAAGTTTTTTTAATTTTTTTTTAATTTTTGTAAAAAAAATTAAATTTTTGAAACATTTAAAAAAAAAAAAAAAAATTTTTTAATACTTTTTTAAAAATTTAAATTTTTTTTAATTTTTTTTAAAAAGTTTTTTTAATTTTTTTAAATATTTTTAAATATTTTTAAATATTTTTAAATATTTTTAAATATTTTTAAATATTTTTAATTTTTTTTAAATATTTTTTAAATTGTTTAACTTTTTTTTAAACTTTTTTTTAACTTTTAAAATTTTTTTTACCCTAACCCTAACCCTAACCCTAATCTTAACCCTAACCCTAACCCTAACCCTAACCCTAACCCTAACCCTAAAAAAAATGTTAATTGTTAAAATTGTTTATAAAAAATTTTTTTAAATTGCTTATTTCAGCAAGACAATGCCAAGCCACATGTTACAACAGCGTGGATTTATAGTAAAAGAGTGCGGGTACTAGACTGGCCTGCCTGTAGTCCAGACCATTGAAAATGTGTGGCGCATTATGAAGCGTAAAATACCATAACGGAGACTGTTGAACAACTTAAGCTGTACATCAAGCAAGAATGGGGAAGAATTCCACCTGAAAAGCTTCAAAAATGTGTCTCCTTAGTTCCCAAACGTTTACTGAGTGTTGTTAAAAGGAAAGGCCATGTAACACAGTGGTAAAAATGCCCCGGTGCCAACTTTTTTGCAATGTGTTGCTGCCATTAAATTCTAAGTTAATGATTATTTGTAAAAAAAACAAACAAAAAAACATGAAATATCTTGTCTTTGCAGTCTATTCAATTGAATATAAGTTGAAAAGGATTTGCAAATCATTGTATTCTGTTTTATTTACCATTTACACAACGTGACAACTTCACTGGTTTGGATTTTGTAAAAAATAATGATTAATTCATACAAAGGGGGCGACAGAGAACTAATAAACGTTGTGACTTGGGACTCAACAATGTGTTGGTTTTAGGAGTGATTCCAATTGCAGAGGTCTGGCGTGAAGCCAGAACGTACTCGGCGACAAACACCAAGCGAGCAGCTCGTGCCAGCCGTGATCCCATTGTGTGAAGGCAGACAGTCGCTCCTAATTGGGTGCAAACAAGAAGAGAAACTGCACGTAAATGAGGCTGGAGAACCAAGTCACCGACTGTTCCTGGCTGCGGCGTCGTGAAACAACACACCACCTCGGGAATCGCACGTCCTTTTTCAAATAGGCAACATTTACAAGCGGAGAATAAACACGAATAAGTTGGCGTGCTGTTGCAACACGACAGGAACATGTGACTTTTGATTGGAGGTGGGTTTTTTCACCCTTCCTGTTCATATTTGCTTGTGTTTCTTGCATTTGTGTTGTGTTCTGTTTGATGTGACATGCATATTTTGTCAATATTCAGGGTTTTATCGTTAATAGGTAATATTGTAAATCCCACATTCTTTATTTTCATGTACATTCTGGGTGTCTCATTCAGTAAAAAAATGAAAAATTCAATTTCCTTTTTTAACTTACTCAGTGGCCTAGTGGTTAGAGTGTCCGCCCTGAGTTCGGTAGGTTGTGAGTTCAAACCCCGGCTGAGTCATACCAAAGACTAGGGATGTCCGATAACGGCTTTTTGCCGATATTTCGTTATTGTCCAACTCTTTAATTAACGATATCAACCGATATATACAGTCGTGGAATTAACACATTATTGGACAACCAGGTATGGTGAAGATAAGGTACTTTAAAAAAATAAATAAATAAATAAGATAAATAAATTAAAACGATTTACTTGAATAAAAAAAAAAAAAGTAAAACAATATAAAAACAGTTACATAGAAACTAGTAATTAATGAAAATGAGTAAACATAACTGTTAAAGGCATACTTGCCAACCTTGAGACCTCCAATTTCGGGAGGTGGGGGGGTGGGGGTGGGGGGCGTGGTCGGGGGCGTAGTTCGGGGCATAGTTAAGATATATATATATAAGAAATACTTGACTTTCAGTGAATTCTAGCTATATATATATATATATATATATATATATATATATATATATATATATATATATATATATATATATATATATATATATATATATAAATAAATAAAATAAATACTTGAATTTCAGTGTTCATTTATTTACACATTTACACACACATAACACTCATCTACTCATTGTTGAGTTAAGGGTTGAATTGTCCATCCTTGTTCTATTCTCTGTCACTATTTCAGAACACACACATTATGCAAATATACATTATAAAATCAATAAGAAAACGGGAGCTCTAATTTGGGAGTCTGAATTAGGATCAGAAGTTCTTATATAAACATTGCGCACTCACAACGCCTTTTTGTATTGATTACTGCAGCTGTGCACTGGATTCATTCACAAATACAAACTACAACTCACAAACACTTTAGAGTTAGGCTCCACCATCAGAATGTGAACTTAAACTTATAAAGATCACATGGATATTATTCAGTGAGTTTATTCACCAAAACTAACCAGAATGACAAGACACTTCCGGTCTGCAGGTGATAGCATTCAATTGGGAAGAAACGCCCTACTGCCCCCTACTGACCAATGTGAATACTGATAAATCTGTAATGACAGCTCCAAAAACGAATTCAAACCACAAAATAAAATAAATAAATCAACGCAAAAATGTGACACATTATGGGTGGGTCACATATGCATGTACAGTAGATGGCAGTATTTTCCTGTTTAAAAGTGTCACAACATTGCTGTTTACGGCAGACGAACTGCTTTACGGGGGACGAAAACTTGACTGCTGTTGTTGTGTGTTGTTACCGCGCTGGGAGGACGTTAATGAAACTGCCTAACAATAAACCCACATAAGAAACCAAGAACTCGCCCTCGATCATTAGCTGTTTAAATGGTGGGAAAGCAGACGTGTGAACAGGCTGTCAACACGTCACTCAGGTCCACATGGACCTGAGTGACAGGTCCATGTCAAACATGAATTTCGGGAGATTTTCGGGAGAAAATTTGTCCCGGGAGGTTTTCGGGAGAGGCGCTGAATTTCGGGAGTCTCCCGGAAAATCCGGGAGGGTTGGCAAGTATGGTTAAAGGTTAGTACTATTAGTGGAGCAGCAGCACGCACAATCATGTGTGCTTACGGCATTGGCGTTGTTAGCCCTATTTTAGGGGGGCTCAAGCCCCCCTAAAATATTCTTAAGCCCCCCCCTAAATAATTTGGGGTTTTTTGGGGTTTTTTTTACAAATAAATGCCGACATATTCATTATAAAGTGGCCCAAATATGAGTTTAAATAAATAATCATATAACCTGTTATTATTCACTCAGTTTCCCCTCACTTCGTAGCGTAAGGTAGAGAGCCCCTTTTCGTGCGTCGGTATCCATTCCATTCCACTTGTTCATATAGAAAATGCCCACATCACTCAAATTCCAGCCCGCATTTTCTCTGCGACCTTGCTTGCGGTCCTGCAAGTGTACGAAGCACATTATCTCCCTTTACAATGAGTGAAGCTGCACAAAACCTTGTGTGTGCAATTGTAAATCATTTATTTTTTTAAGTTTTGTGTTTCTTGTAGAATCTATATAAAGTAATATACATAAGCCTATTGTTAAAATAATGAAAAAAACCATCAATAAATATATTTGTTTTATTGTATTGTTACATTAATAGCTGTTTTATTATTATAGGATGGCTTGTTAAACATTTAATAGGATTTTCAGAGGGAGGAAAAACCAAGACATTTAATATAAAATGTAAAATGAATAAATGCATAAAAAGAAAAAGAAAATATATGGTTAAAAGCCATCGTCCCGGGGAGCATTTCATTTCGTCCCGTGCATTTAAAAAAAAAAATAATAACAATGAATAATTTCTAAGTCTTTGTTAGCCGTTTGTGAAGTTTTTGTGCTCGTGCGTAACATTCGCTCGCATCCTGTGCATCTCCTGGGGGCGCCCCTGGCTTACGGACTGTATCCCTTGCAGACTGTATTGATATATAATGTAAGAACCACAATATTAATAACAGACAGAAACAACCCTTTTGTGTGAATGAGTGTAAATGGGGGAGGGAGGTTTTTTGGGTTGGTGCACTAATTGTAAGTGTATCTTGTGTTTTTTATGTTATTTCAATAAAAAAAACAAAAAAACCGATACCGATAATAAAAAAAACGATACCGATAATTTCCGATATTACATTTTAACGCATTTATCGGCTAATAATGTCGGCAGGCCGATATTTTCGGACATCTCTACCAAAGACTATAAAAAATGGGACCCATTGCCTCCCTGCTTGGCACTCAGCATCAAGGGTTGGAAATGGGGGTTAAATCACCAAAAATGATTCCCGGGCGCCGCCTCCGCTGCTGCTCACTGCTCCTCTCACCTCCCAGGGGGTGAACAAGGGGATGGGTCAAATGCAGAGGACACATTTTTGGGGTTGGTGCACTAATTGTAAGTGTATCTTGTGTTTTTTATGTTGATTTAAAAAAAAAAAACGATACAAACAATAAAAAAAAAAACGATACCGATAATTTACGATATTACATTTTAACACATTTATCGGCTGATAATATCGGCAGGCCGATATTTTCGGACATCTCTACCAAAGACTATACAAAATGGGACCCATTGCCTCCCTGCTTGGCACTCAGCATCAAGGGTTGGAATTGGGGGTTAAATCACCAAAAATGATTCCCGGGCGTGGCCTCCGCTGCTGCTCACTGCTCCTCTCACCTCCCAGGGGGTGAACAAGGGGATGGGTCGAATGCAGATGACACATTTCCCCACACCTAGTGTGTGTGTGACAATCATTGGTACTTTAACTTAACTTAATTAATATTTTTATTTATTTTTTTAACTTTACTTAATTTTAAATTTTCACTTTACCGAGACGTCGAGTGCATTTTGACCGCTCATCACAACAGACAGGATCCAGACCCAAACAATCCAGAAGGTTTTATTGCACCTAAAACCTTCAAATACCATGTGTCTGTCACTTCTTCTGGCTGTGAAGGCAGGTTGCCAAGACTTTGCTCCAATTAAAAATGTGTGCGGCTGGGTTTGACTCACTAACGAAAACAATCTTCTGCTTATCCCCGGCGAACGGCTTCTGTGGGATCGCCGCCGCATGATTGGATCGACTTTTAACTTGAAACAGAAAGAGATAATGAAAAGTGCCATCATTTTGAGGGAGAAAGGGACTAAACCAGGCGTGATCAAACTACGGCCCGCGAGTGTTTCCCGCAGGGAGATTGCATTCATTTTAAAAGTCTTGACGATGTAAATGCTGCTATATTATTGCCATTTAGCGGAAAACATGAGTTTTTCGCGTGAATCATCTTTATGTCTTAATTAGCACATACTTATATGACCTAATGCAAACAACCTTCCCTAATCATGGTGCAAACAAAAAAAAATCCAATCAACACAAAATGTCAACAGACATGGTCACTGAATTGTGTGGATATTATAAAAAAAAAAGGTCCATTCACAATAAAAAATAAATAAATAAAAAATTAATAAAATTTACAATTGATTTTTTTGTAATGGATTTATATCTATTACAAGGTATGATAGGACAAATGCAAAACACTCTTTACATATATCCATGTTTTGCACATTTTAGCTGTTTGATTACAAACATAAAAGTAAACCAGGTAGGAGTCAAACATATACATACATACATACATACATATACAGTGCGTATATATATATATATATATATATATATATATATATATATATATATATATATATATATATATATATATATATTTTTTTTTTTTTTTTTTTTTGTGTGTGTTTTATTAAAAAAAATACACACACATGCACGTATATATATATATATATATATATATATATATATATATATATATATATATATATATATATATATATATATATATATATATATATATACATGTATGTATGTATATATATATATATATACAATATATGTATATATATATATATATATATATATATATATATATATATATATATATATATATACATATATTTATATACACATATATACATACAGACACACATATATACACACATACATACACGCATGTGTATATATACTGTATATATATATATATATATATATATATATATATATACACACATATACACACAAATGCACACACATTTGTATGTGTGTGTGCGTGTATATATATATATATATATATATATATATATACATATATATATATATATATTTATTTATTTTTTTGTATTTTATTTTATTAAAAAAATACACACACATGCACGTATATATTTATATATATATATATATATATATATATATATATACACATATTTATGTACATATATATACATACAGACACACATATATACACACATACATACACGCATGTGTATATATACTGTATATATATATATATATATATATATATATATATATATATATATATATATATATATATATATATATATACATTTATATACACACAAATGCACACACATTTGTATGTGTGTGTGTATAAATGTGCATGTGTGCGTGTGTGTGTATATATATATATATATATATATATATATATATATATATATATATATATATATATATATATATATATATATATATATATATATATATATATATATATATATATATATACAATGTGTGTGTATACGCACACATACACACGCACATTTATATATGTATATGTATATATCTGTGGTCTATGATCCGGTGCGGCTTATATGCGCTCTGTAGTCCCGAAAATATAGTACATCTAAATTGTTTGGGATTTGAACGTATTCTTATTTTTAGTTGGAAATTCACACAACACCCAATACATGAGGCCTCAGTAAACTTCAACTTACATACTGGAGTTGCTCTGATATGCTCAAGTCCACAATGACACACACTCATGGAACAATTGGGCATAACTAAAGGGCAACAAAGCCGCCGGCATGCTGCTGCACCTGCAGGCTGCTGCACCTGCATCCTGCTGCACCTGCATTTTGCTGCACCTGCATGCTGCTGCACCTGCATGCTTCAAGATACTGCAGGAGTCAGAGAGCCACGACATTAAACTTGAACACATTTCCTCCTACAAAGGAGACATAGGAGGTTGTAGTAAAACTGTGCAACACAATCTGTGCTGACTGGCTTATTAAGAGGCGTTCAGGGCCAAAAGCATCAAACTTATGATTAAAGATGTAAACAAATATAGTTGTTGCCATTTCTGGCTGTTTGACAAAGAAATCTTAAAACTGGTTCAAATCAATTTAGGAACATGCCTACTTTCAAAATTAGAATCAGAATCAGAATACCTTTATTGTCATTGTATGGAAAGGGTTAGGGTTAGGGTTATATATTTATATACCTAACCCTAACCCTTACCGTAACCCTAACAACGAAATTGGACAGCAATCCAGCCCAGTGCTTTTAAAACAAACCTACATGAAATAGTGTTAAGACAACAACGATAATAAAACAATTTAAAAACATAATAAAATGTTAAAAAAAACATATTGCACAGTAGATCTTTATCAGAGGTAAGCAAGTAATAAAGTGGTGAGAGTTCAGGTAAGTGCAGAGTTTAGGGCAATAACAGCTCTAGGATAGAAACTGTTTTTCAGTCTATTTGTCCTTGCTTTGATGGTCTTATAACGCCTCCCTGAGGGCAAGAGTTCAAGCCAGTGGTGACCTGGGTGGGATGAGTCCCTGAGGATGCTGCTTGCTCTCCTGTCGCAGTGTCTCTTCTGCAGGTCCTCTAGAGATGTAAGAGGACATGTTGTGATCTTCTGGGCCGCGTTTATGACCCCCCTGTAATCTCTTTCTCTCTGCCACCGTGCAGCTAGAAAACCACACGGAGATGCCGTAGGTGCTTATGTGCAATTATTTCTTGTAATGACAACCAACAATGTGGGGACAAGGCAACGGGTGTGATTTATACAGTTATTTATTTGAACAAAAAAAAGGAGCACTAACAAAACAATACTCCAAAATGTCATCTTAACAGTAGGACGGCTAGGAGACAAAGCCGGAGATTACAAAAACTCACAATTTGACGGTTGGGGAACGCCAACGCGCCCCAGAAAGGTAAACAATGGCAAGGAGTAGAAAAGGCTAGCAGGAATTCAGCTTCAAAACAAAACCAAACTCCAAACTTAAACAATATTCCAAACATCTCTTGGAACCTAAGACAGCAAAGTCTAAATAGCACAGATTGGATTTTTTTAAATTTTCTTTTTGTTCCAAAAAAAATAACATATTGGGTGATGAGCCAAGAAGACGCCAACGAGGAATCGTCGAACAAAAAGCTTTATTTGTTTCAGCGAGCCTCAGACTGGAGCTGCAGTTTCCAGGAGAAAGAGTCTTCTTGGACAACTGTCCTTAAATACCTTTTACACAAAGACCCTTACTCTTTGTCGTTCTAACCTTGGAGCCGGTCAGTCTGGCCAGTCAATCTTTCCTTGACATTATTCCTCTGATTAGTTTTGGTCGGGTGACCTCCGACCCCTATCATCTACTCCTACCTGTGGGGGCTTCCTACCAGATGTTGCTGATGTCTTTATTATCACTCTTAAAATCCAAACCGACATTCCTGTAGGCTTCCAATTTCCCGGGGGCAAGGGCCACCACTCTCTGGAGGGTTTGTGGTGGACATGTGCACTTTTGACCTTAGTAGAATAATCCTCTAAAGGATTCTGTCACCAAATGCAAACACATGCTAGCTCACAATCATATAAGACAATTGTGGTCTTCGACATCATTTGAATTGGCCCTCAGCATCATTCAATGTAGTCAGCCAAATCATTTAGAGTGGCCCATGACATAAATTAAAGTGGCCGGCGACGTGACTCTATGTAGTCCGCCACTTATGATGCGGTCTTCGACATCATTTAAAGTGGCCCTCAGCATCATTCAATGTAGTCCGCACACATCATTTAAAGTGGCCTGCTACATAATTTAAGTTGGCCGGGGACGTGACTCAATGTAGTCCGCAACGTATGATGTGGTCTTCGACATCATTTAAATTGGCCCTCAGCATCATTCAATGTAGTCCGCCACATCATTTAAAGTGGCCCGTGACATAATATAAACTGGCCGGCGACGTGACTCTATGTAGTCCGCCCCTTATGATGTGGTCTTCGACATCATTTAAAGTGGCCCTCAGCATCATTCAATTTAGTCCGCGCACATCATTTAAAGTGGCCTGCTACATAATTTAATCTGGCCGGGGACGTGACTCAATGTAGTCCGCAACGTATGATGTGGTCTTCGACATCATTTAAAGTGGCCCTCAGCATCATTCAATGTAGTCCGCCACATCATTTAAGTTGGCCCTCAGCATCATTCAGTGTAGTCCGCAACATCATTAAAAGTGGCCCGTGCCATAATTTAAACTGGCCAGCGACGTGACTCTATGTAGTACGCCCCTTATGATGTGGTCTTCGACATCATTTAAAGTGGCCCTCAGCATCATTCAATGTAGTCCGCACACATCATTTAAAGTGGCCTGCTACATAATTTAATCTGGCCGGGGACGTGACTCAATGTAGTCCGCAACGTATGATGTGGTCTTCGACATCATTTAAATTGGCCCTCAGCATCATTCAATGTAGTCCGCCACATCATTTAAAGTGGCCCTCAGCATCATTCGATGTAGTCCGCCACATCATTTAAAGTGGCCCGTGACATAATTTAAACTGGCCGGCGACGTGACTCTATGTAGTCCGCCCCTCATGATGTGGTCTTCGACATCCTTTAAAGTGGCCCTCAGCATCATTCAATGTAGTCCGCCACATCATTCAAAGTGGCCCGTGACATAATTTCAAATGGCCGGTGACGTGACTCAATGTAGTCCGCCACTTATGATGTGGTCTTCGACATAATTTAAATTGGCCCTTTAGCATCTGTTAGAATAATTGTTTGTAAGTTATCACAAAAAACTTACAAGAATACAAAAGCTGTCTTTGAAACCTACCAAGAAGAATGCTTGTAAAACTCCACTGTGTAAGGGGGGAGCCACATGAAGGGTTTTCTGTTTTCTCTCCTGTGTGGTAATCAACAGAAGGATGTTGTTTTGGCCCAAGGACTTCAAAGCGGAGAGATGACAGGATCTGCCCAATTTCCAGACGAACTCTTTTTGAACTATTTTGCAAACTCTTTTTGAGCTGTTTTTTTCTGTGAATTGTTTACGACCTTTTCTCTGAACGTTTTGCGACTTTTGTCCTTTGGAAACAGCCGTGGCCATGTGGTCCAAAATAAAAGAAGGAGGCATACAATCTTTTGGCAGAGTGTGCTAAGATACTGAACAAGGGTACAGTGTAAAGGCGACTCTCCTCAATATATTGAGTCCAAATTGAATTCTGTCTCTGTTTGATTATTTGCCTCTTGTCGTTTGTTTAATAGATGTCATCAGTGTTTGAACCTGACAGCATACTTGCCAACCCTCCCAGATTTTCCGGGAGACTCCCAAAATTCAGCGCCTCTCCCGAAAACCTCCCGGGACACATTTTCTCCCGAAATTCAGGCGGACTAAGGTTCATGCGGACCTGAGTCTGCTTTCCCACAAAATAAACAGCGTACCTGCCTGATCACGTTATAACTGTAGAATGATGGAGGGTGAGTTCTTGGTTTCTTATGTGGGTTTTTTTGTTAGGCAGTTTCATTAACGTCCTCCCAGCGCGGCAACAACACACAACAACAGCAGTCACGTTTTCGTCTACCGTAAAGCAGTTTATCTGCCGTAAACAGCAATGTTGTGACACTCTTAAACAGGACAATACTGTCATCTAGTGCATTTGATGAAAGCACTTTTGTGCGTGCCACACATCAATGCATCATCAGAGAGGGTGTTCAGCATGGTTAGAAAAATAGTGACAGAGAATAGAACAAGGATGGACAATTCAACCCTTAACTCAACAATGAGTAGATGAGTGTTATGTGTGTGTACATGTGTAAATAAATGAACACTGAAATTCAAGTATTTATTATACATATATATATATATATATATATATATATATATATATATATATATATATATATATATTTATATATATATATATATATATATATATATATATATACATATATATATATATATATATATATATATATATTTATATATATATATATATATATATATATATATATATATATACATATATATATATATATATATATGTTATAATAAAATAAATATATATTTGTAGCTAGAATTCACTGAAAGTCAAGTATTTCTTGTATATATATATATATATATATATAGTCTTACATATATATATATATAGTCTCACTGGATCGGTTCGCAGCTGAGTGTGAAGCGACTGGGATGAGAATCAGCACCTCCAAGTCCGAGTCCATGGTTCTCGCCCGGAAAAGGGTGGAGTGCCATCTCCGGGTTGGGGAGGAGATCTTGCCCCAAGTGGAGGAGTTCAAGTACCTCGGAGTCTTGTTCACGAGTGGGGGAAGAGTGGATCGTGAGATCGACAGGCGGATCGGTGCGGCGTCTTCAGTAATGCGGACGCTGTATCGATCCGTTGTGGTGAAGAAGGAGCTGAGCCGGAAGGCAAAGCCCTCAATTTACCGGTCGATCTACGTTCCCATCCTCACCTATGGTCATGAGCTTTGGGTTATGACCGAAAGGACAAGATCACGGGTACAAGCGGCCGAAATGAGTTTCCTCCGCCGGGTGGCGGGGCTCTCCCTTAGAGATAGGGTGAGAAGCTCTGCCATCCGGGAGGAGCTCAAAGTAAAGCCGCTGCTCCTCCACATCGAGAGGAGCCAGATGAGGTGGTTCGGGCATCTGGTCAGGATTCCACCCGAACGCCTCCCTAGGGAGGTGTTTAGGGCACGTCCCACCGGTAGGAGGCCGCGGGGAAGACCCAGGACACGTTGGGAAGACTATGTCTCCCGGCTGGCCTGGGAACGCCTCGGGGTCCCACAGGAAGAGCTGGACGAAGTGGCTGGGGAGAGGGAAGTCTGGGCTTCCCTGCTTAAGCTGCTGCCCCGCAACCCGACCTCGGATAAGCGGAGGAAGATGGATGGATGGATGGATATATATATATATATATATATATATATATATATATATATATATATATATATATATATATATATATATATATATATATATATATATATATACATATATATATATATATATACATATATATATACATATATATATATATATATATATGAAATACTTGACTTGGTGAATTGTAGCTGTAAATATACTCCTCCCCTTTTAACCACGCCCCCAACCACACCCCGCCCCCAACCACGCCCCCCACCCCCTCCCGAAATTGGAGGTCTCATTTAAAGTGGCCCGTGACATATTTTAACCTGGCCCGTGACATGACTCAATGTGGTCCACCATAAATAATGTGGACTTCGACATCATTTAATGTAATCCGCCACGTCACTTACAAAGGCGTACCACGTCGTTTAATGTGGCCCTTTGAGGGCGGCCATAATTGCGATGTGGCCCTCATTAACATTTGAAAACATAAAAAAAAAATGACAACCAAATCTTGTATACACACATATTACGTGACTGTCCAAAAAAACGTAACGGCCTTCCCTGGTGGCGCATCAATTCTACTACGTTTAGTGGAAATGGGTCATGTAAACAGAAGGATCCAAACAACACCTCTGGTCTGACCGTGTGACACAAACCCTTCGTTCTCCTCTGCTTCCGTGCAGGAATTTTACCCTGAACAAAGAAAATGTTACTTTCAGCGCCTCGACGGTCGATTGTCGGCGTCACTACTGAGAAATGCTCATCTTTTATAAAAAAACGTCCCTGAATGTCCGTGACTGTGAACGTGCCTGCAAGGCCTTCAGAGGGAATGTGTGTTTGTGTAAGTTTGTCTGTTTACATCTGATAATTACACGTGAATGAACACATTGCTCAAAGCAGAGACAGGTTGTGTTTCAAGAACAACCACAGAGCGGTGAGATAGGCACAAGCTGTCACAGAGGAGACAAGGAAAGAAACAGCCTCATAATACTCAAGTATAATACAAGAACTTGTTTTGTTGCAGATAAACAACCAACTTTTAACACTTTTACTCGATCCGGTCTTTGTTGAACAACTAGTTTTTGTTTTCCATCCATCCATCCATCTTCTTCCGCTTATCCGAGGTCGGGTCGCGGGGGCAGCAGCCTAAGCAGGGAAGCCCAGACTTCCCTCTCCCCAGCCACTTCGTCCAGCTCCTCCCGGGGGATCCCGAGGCGTTCCCAGGCCAGCCGGGAGACATAGTCTTCCCAGCGTGTCCTGGGTCTTCCCCGTGGCCTCCTACCGGTCGGACGTGCCCTAAACACCTCCCGAGGGAGGCGATCGGGTGGCATCCTGACCAGATGCCCGAACCACCTCATCTGGCTCCTCTCCATGTGGAGGAGCAGCGGCTTTACTTTGAGCTCCCCCCGGATGGCAGAGCTTCTCACCCTATCTCTAAGGGAGAGACCAGCCATCCGGCGGAGGAAACTCATTTGGGCCGCTTGTACCCGTGATCTTGTCCTTTCGGTCATAACCCAAAGCTCATGACCATAGGTGAGGATGGGAACGTAGATCGACCGGTAAATTGAGAGCTTTGCCTTCCGGCTCAGCTCCTTCTTCACCACAACGGATCGATACAGCGTCCGCATTACTGAAGACGCCGCACCGATCCGCCTGTCGATCTCACGATCCACTCTTCCCTCACTCGTGAACAAGACTCCGAGGTACTTGAACTCCTCCACTTGGGGCAGGGTTTCCTCCCCAACCCGGAGATGGCACTCCACCCTTTTCCGGGCGAGAACCATGGACTCGGACTTGGAGGTGCTGATTCTCATCCCAGTCGCTTCACACTCGGCTGCGAACCGATCCAGCGAGCCTTTGCAAACGTATCACTCCGGACAGGACTTGCAGGTAATAATAATAATAATAATAATACATTTTATTTATAAGGCGCCTTTCTGGGCACTCAAGGACACCGTACAAAATCACAACAATAAAATGAAATTGGATAAAAAAACAACAACAAGAAGAAAAGATGATTACAATGAATAGGCAGTCAGGAATAGGTGTGTTTTGAGTCTTGATTTGAAGAGGGATATTGAATCTAAGTTACGAAGGTCTGGTGGTAAAGAGTTCCAAAGATGTGGGGCAGAGCGGCTGAAAGCTCGGGCACCCATGGTGGACAGTTTAAATAAAGGGACAGTGAGATGGATGGATGAAGAGGATCTTAGGGAACGTGAGGGCGCGGCGACATGGATCAGGTCAGAGAGATATGACGGAGAGAGGTTATGGATGGCTTTGAAAGTGAGGAGAATTATTTTAAAGTGGATGCGATGTTTGATGGGTAGCCAGTGGAGTTGCTGCAGAACAGGGGTGATGTGCTGGATTGAAGGGGTTCTGGTGATTATCCGGGCTGCAGAGTTCTGGAGAAGCTGAAGTTTGTGAAGTGACTTGTGAGGGAGACCAAACAGGAGAGAGTTGCAGTAGTCCAGGCGAGAGGTGACCAGGCTATGGACTAGTATGGCAGCAGTATGAGAGGTAAGGGATGGGCGAAGACGATTAATGTTCCGGAGATAAAAGTAAGCAGACCGGGTAATGCTGTTTATGTGGGCCTGAAAGGAGAGTGTGCTGTCGAGGATGACACCCAGACTCTTGACTTGGGAGGAGGGTGAGACAGAGGAATTGCAGAGAGTAATGGACAAGCTGTTGGTTTTGGCGAGAATGTTTTTTGTACGACTGCGACTGGGATGAGAATCAGCACCTCCAAGTCCGAGTCCATGGTTCTCGCCCGGAAAAGGGTGGAGTGCCATCTCCGGGTTGGGGAGGAGACCCTGCCCCAAGTGGAGGAGTTCAAGTACCTCGGAGTCTTGTTCACGAGTGAGGGAGAGTGGATCGTGAGATCGACAGGCGGATCGCTGCGGCATCTTCAGTAATGCGGACGCTGTATCGATCCGTTGTGGTGAAGAAGGAGCTGAGCCGGAAGGCAAAGCTCTCAATTTACCGGTCGATCTACGTTCCCATCCTCACCTATGGTCATGAGCTTTGGGTTATGACCGAAAGGACAAGATCACGGGTACAAGCGGCCGAAATGAGTTTCCTCCGCCGGGTGGCGGGGCTCTCCCTTAGAGATAAGGTGAGAAGCTCTGTCATCCGCGGGGAGCTCAAAGTAAAGCCGCTGCTCCTCCACATCGAGAGGAGCCAGATGAGGTGGTTCGGGCATTTGGTCCCTCGGGAGGTGTTTAGGGCACGTCCGACCGGTAGGAGGCCACGGGGAAGACCCAGGACACGTTGGGAAGACTATGTCTCCCGGCTGGCCTGGGAACGCCTTGGGATCCCCCGGGTAGAGCTGGACGAAGTGGCTGGGGAGAGGGAAGTCTGGGCTTCCCTGCTTAGGCTGCTGCCCCCGAGACCCGACCTCGGATAAGCGGAAGAAGATGGATGGATGGATAGTTTTTGTACCGACAAGTAAGATTTCGGTTTTATTACTATTGAGTTGAAGGAAATTGGATGAGAACCACTGCTTCAGTTCACTCAGGAACATATTTTAATCTTGGAACTCAAAAGGGTACAAAAACGGAAAATAAGGCAAAGGCACAACACGCTGATCGCACTTGAAACAAAAGCTAACACTTAGTATAGACTAAGGACATAGAGAACTCACGTGACAGGTGCATGTAGCAAATACTTAGCATGAAACCAGACATGAAGCGAACAATGACACCCGACCGAGCGTGGAGAGCAAGGTGACTAAATAGCTCTCTGATTAGTGGTTGACAGCAGCTGAGCGTGGGACCACTAACCAGAGGCAGGTGAAAATAATAAGTGGCTATGGTAACAAACTCAGGAGGTGCACAAACAGGAACTAAAGGGGTCCAAAACTAACAGAAAACACAAAACATGATCCGGACCACGGATCATGACAGAGCCCCACCTTAAGGACAGATTCCAGATGTCCACAATAAAGACAAAAAAAACAAGCTGGGTCAAAAGTCACGGGAGGGCGGAGGGAGGACTTGGCGGTGGGTCGCCAGGCCAAGTGTCCCCGAATCCACCGGGGACGAGTCAGGTGGCGGCGACGAACGGAACGCCGCTGCCGCAGGCAAGGCGGGCAACCAGGGAATGGCCACATCCGTAGCCGACGGGGAGGTGGGCGCGTCGTCTGCGAATTTTTGACCACTCCTCTTGACAAAATTGGTGCAGTTCAGCTAAATTAGTTGGTTTTCTGACATGGACTTGTTTCTTCAGCATTGTCCACACGTTTAGGTCAGGACTTTGGAAAGGCCATTCTAAAAGCTTAATTTTAGCCTGATTTAGCCATTCCTTTACCACTTTTGACGTGTGTTTGGGGTCATTGTCCTGCTGGAACACCCAACTGCGCCCAAGACCCAACCTCCGGGCTGATGATTTTAGGTTGTCCTGAAGAATTTGGAGGTTATCCTCCTTTTTCATTGTCCCATTTACTCTCTGTAAAGCACCAGTTCCATTGGCAGCAAAACAGGCCCACACAGGTATGTTTACTAAGGCTACAGTGAAATAACACTGCGGCGCGAGCGTGATGGGAAAATGCATTTTTAGACAATATGATTTGTCTGAGCAACTAGGAGACCCCGAGAGTAGCAAGCGATAGAAAATGGATTGATGGATGGGCTAGAAAGGACAGATAGACAAAAATGTCAATCAAATTTAACTTGGGACTTCCCGTGGATGCTGGCGTAATTACAGTTGGTCGCTACATCTGTAAGTGCAAGTTAAAGCTCTACTATGCAAAGCAAAAGCCATTTGTCAACAACACCCAGAAACGCCCCCTGCTTCTCTGAGCTAGAGCTCATCGAAGATGGACTGATGCAAAGTGGAAAAGTGTTCTGTGGTCTGACGAGTCCACATTTCCAATTGTTTTTGGAAACTGTGGATGTCCTGTCCTCCGGACCAAAGAGGAAAAGAACCATCCGGATTGTTCTAGGCGCAAAGTTGAAAAGCCAGCATCTGGGATGGTATGGGGGTGTATTAGTGCCCAAGACATGGGTAACTTACACATCTGTGAAGGCACCATTAATGCTGAAAGGTACATACAGGTTTTGGAGCAACATATGTTGCCATCCAAGCAACGGTATCATGGACGCCCCTGCTTATTTCAGCGAGACAATGCCAAGCCACGTGTTACAACAGCGTGGATTTATAGTAAAAGAGTGCGGGTACTAGACTGGCCTGCCTGCAGTCCAGACCTGTCTCCCATTGAAAATGTGTGGCGCATTATGAAGCCTAAAATACCACAACAACTTAAGCTGTACATCAAGCAAGAATGGGAAAGAATTCCACCTGAAAAGCTTCAAAAATGTGTCTCCTCAGTTCCCAAATGTTTACTGAGTGTTGTTAAAAGGAAAGGCCATGTAACACAGTGTGACAACTTTTTTTGCAATGTGTTGCTGCCATTAAATTCTAAGTTAATGATTATTTGCAAAAAAAAAACCATTAAATATCTTGTCTTTGCAGTCTATTGAATATAAGTTGAAAAGTGCCAACTTTTTTGCAATATTTTTGTTGAGGTCTTGCGCCTCCGGGTTCTTCGGACCACCACTAGGCTCTTTTAGGTTGACAACACTCTTTTTATTTTTCAATAAAAGTGCAAAGTCTTTTCTCTCAAGTGAGCACACGAATGGTCTCTCTGCTCTCGCTCGTGCTCCGACTCGTGTTCCACCATCAACAACTCTTCCATACCGACGTCCCACTGGGGTGAGTTTTTCCTTGCCCTTATGTGGGCTTTGTACCGAGGATGTCGTTGTGGCTTGTGCAGCCCTTTGAGACACTTGTGATTTAGGGCTATATAAATAAACATTGATTGATGATTGATTGATTCCCTTCTCCTTCCCGACCGCTGCCTTTAACAGAGCGACAGGCGATCAGACAAACACTCACAGCTGTGTCATCTACGCACCTGTCGCCGATCTCCAAGCCGGTCCTGGCACACCCCGCTTCGCTGCAGGCCCGCAGGCCACGCCACCCCCCACACACAGTGTTGTTGCCATTAAATTCTAAGTTAATGATTATTTGCAACAACAAAAAATATGTTTCTCAGTTGGAACATTAAATATCTTGTCTTTGCAGTCTATTCAATTGAATATAAGTTGAAAAGTGCCAACTTCTTTGCAATGTGTTTGTGGAGGTCTTGCGCCTCCGGCTTCTTCGGACCACCAATTACCGACATGCTAGGCTCTTTTAGGTTGACATCACTGTTTTATTTTTCAATAAAAGTGCAAAGTCTTTTCTTTTAAGTGAGCACACGAATGGTTTCTCTGCTCTCGCTCGTGCTCCGACTCGTGTTCCACCATCAACAACTCTTCCCTTCTCCTTCCAGGCGATCAGACAAACACTCACAGCTGTGCCATCTACGCACCTGTCGCCGATCTCCAAGCCGCTCCTGGCGTACCCCGCTTTGCTGCAGGCCCGCAGGCCACGCCACCCCCCACACACAGTGATGTTGCCATTAAATTCTAAGTTAATGATTATTTGCAACAACAAAAAATATGTTTCTCAGTTGGAACATTAAATATCTTGTCTTTGCAGTCCATTCAATTGAATATAATGATTCTGTTTTTATTTATTTTTTTAGTAGGAATACCCGACTGCACCTGCACACTTCCATTAGTGCACCGGCAAGGACAGCAGGTTTCAACCTGAGGTGAACAGGTGAACAACTCCTTTCCCTTTCTCATTAGATGTAATTATGGTTGACAGCAGGAGAATCACAAAAAGGAAAATGTCAACCGAAAAAAAAAAAGGGGGGGGGGGTATCTGGACAGGCGGCTGGCAAAAAAAAAGAAAAGAAAAGCCACCATCGGGGGGGGGGGAGCGTAACACTAATTCTATTACTGGAGGGAAGATTTAGTGAATATAGCCAGTGATCCAGAGTTAATAGGGGTGATGGAAGCAGGAGATCTAAGCAAAGGGCCAGCGGGCTGGCAAGACCGGGCCTGGGATTTGTGACTGCCTCTTCAAGCGCGTCTGACTAACACCCGAGAGGAGCCCATGTGGCCAGCTGGAAGGAGCTGCCGACAAACACGGCGGCGGGCGGGCGAAACAAGGACCCCGGAGATAAGGAGAGCACTTTTGTATTCTGAGTGAGACGGACTGCTTATTGTAATTGAAAACCGCTGCGGTGTTGGAGGTCAACACATTCAAAGACTTGTAAAAAAAAAAAAAAAAAAAAAAGTGTTTGCGTTTTGTTGCGTTTTGGACCAGTTGTTCCTCCCAGGGAATTCAAGTCACAATTCGCTCCCAAGCTCTTTACGACACTTAAAGCTGAGTTGAGAAACCACCAGAGACAGAATAGGTATTTTGTTGTATATTCTCAAAGCTTTGCCAATATACATTGATTGAGACCGGTCTAACCCTAGAACATTCTATTGCGCCTCCCAAAATGGTCTGTCTTCCCGATCCCACCACCCTCTCTCTCGTCCCATCTCTGTAGACAAAACAAAATGCTAGTCTAAACACATTCCAAAGAACTCAAGGTTAACACACACAGTACAGGTAAAAGCCAGTAAATTAGAATATTTTGAAAAACTTGATTTATTTCAGTAATTGCATTCAAAAGGTGTAACTTGTACATTATATTTATTCATTGCACACAGACTGATGCATTCAAATGTTTATTTCATTTAATTTTGATGATTTGAAGTGGCAACAAATGAAAATCCAAAATTCCGTGTGTCACAAAATTAGAATATTACTTAAGGCTAATACAAAAAAGGGATTTTTAGAAATGTTGGCCAACTGAAAAGTATGAAAATGAAAAATATGAGCATGTACAATACTCAATACTTGGTTGGAGCTCCTTTTGCCTCAATTACTGCGTTAATGCGGCGTGGCATGGAGTCGATGAGTTTCTGGCACTGCTCAGGTGTTATGAGAGCCCAGGTTTCTCTGATAGTGGCCTTCAACTCTTCTGCGTTTTTGGGTCTGGCATTCTGCATCTTCCTTTTCACAATACCCCACAGATTTTCTATGGGGCTAAGGTCAGGGGAGTTGGCGGGCCAATTTAGAACAGAAATACCATGGTTCGTAAACCAGGCACGGGTAGATTTTGCGCTGTGTGCAGGCGCCAAGTCCTGTTGGAACTTGAAATCTCCATCTCCATAGAGCAGGTCAGCAGCAGGAAGCATGAAGTGCTCTAAAACTTGCTGGTAGACGGCTGCGTTGACCCTGGATCTCAGGAAACAGAGTGGACCGACACCAGCAGATGACATGGCACCCCAAACCATCACTGATGGTGGAAACTTTACACTAGACTTCAGGCAACATGGATCCTGTGCCTCTCCTGTCTTCCTCCAGACTCTGGGACCTCGATTTCCAAAGGAAATGCAAAATTTGCATGGTTGGGTGATGGTTTGGGGTGCCATGTCATCTGCTGGTGTCGGTCCACTCTGTTTCCTGAGATCCAGGGTCAACGCAGCCGTCTACCAGCAAGTTTTAGAGCACTTCATGCTTCCTGCTGCTGACCTGCTCTATGGAGATGGAGATTTCAAGTTCCAACAGGACTTGGCGCCTGCACACAGCGCAAAATCTACCCGTGCCTGGTTTACGAACCATGGTATTTCTGTTCTAAATTGGCCCGCCAACTCCCCTGACCTTAGCCCCATAGAAAATCTGTGGGGTATTGTGAAAAGGAAGATGCAGAATGCCAGACCCAAAAACGCAGAAGAGTTGAAGGCCACTATCAGAGCAACCTGGGCTCTCATAACACCTGAGCAGTGCCAGAAACTCATCGACTCCATGCCACGTCGCATTAACGCAGTAATTGAGGCAAAAGGAGCTCCAACCAAGTATTGAGTATTGTACATGCTCATATTTTTCATTTTCATACTTTTCAGTTGGCCAACATTTCTAAAAATCCCTTTTTTGTATTAGCCTTAAGTAATATTCTAATTTTGTGACACACGGAATTTTGGATTTTCATTTGTTGCCACTTCAAATCATCAAAATTAAATGAAATAAACATTTGAATGCATCAGTCTGTGTGCAATGAATAAATATAATGTACAAGTTACACCTTTTGAATGCAATTACTGAAATAAATCAAGTTTTTCAAAATATTCTAATTTACTGGCTTTTACCTGTATACTTGCTGACAGAGCATCAAGAGAAGAAATGGAAAACACGAGCTGTTTTCAAATATGACAAAGAAATGGAAGAAGTACAACATAAATTCGGATATATGTAAATATCTGCCTCCGACAGTTTCAAGAGGCGACGCTTGACAGGGAAGCGGCGCTCAAATATTTCCTTTTCCTGACACAAATGTTCCATCTAGTCAAATTTGTGCTTCCCCTTGTTTCTTCATTTAGACACTTTTAACTTGGATTTGAAGACTAGAAATGAATACCGTATTTTTCGGAGTATAAGTCGCACCTGCGGAAAATGCATAATAAAGAAGGAAAAAAAACATATATAAGTCGCACTGGAGTCTGGCCAAACTATGAAAAAAACTGCGACTTATAGTCCGAAAAATACGGTAGTCCATATTTTCCGGACCATAGGGCGCACCGGATTATAAGGAGCACTACTGATGAACGCTCTATTTTTGATCTTTTTTCATATATAAGCATACTTGCCAACCTTGAGACCTCCGATTTCGGGAGGTGGGGATGGGCGTGGTCAGGGTGGGAGGGGGCGTGGTCGGGGGCGTGGCTAAAATGGGAGGAGTATATTTACAGCTAGAATTCACCAAGTCAAATATTTCATATATATATATATATATAATACATATATATATATATATATATAAAACAAATACTTGACGTTCAGTGAATTCTAGCTATATATATATATATATATATATATATATATATATATTTTTTTTTTATTATATGTATATATATATATAAATATATATATCTGTGGACTGGACTCTTACTGTTATGCTGGATCCACTATGGACTGGACTCTATATATATATATATATATATATATATATATATATATATATATATATATATATATATATATATATATATATATATATATATATATATATATATATACATATATATATATATATTTTTTATTATATGTATATATATATATAAATATATATATCTGTGGACTGGACTCTTACTGTTATGCTGGATCCACTATGGACTGGACTCTATATATATATATATATATATATATATATATATATATATATATATATATATATATATATATATATATATATATATATATACATATATATATATATATTTTTTATTATATGTATATATATATATAAATATATATATCTGTGGACTGGACTCTTACTGTTATGCTGGATCCACTATGGACTGGACTCTCACAATATTATGTTAGACCCACTCGACATCCATTGCATTCGGTCTCCCTAGAGGGGGGGGGGGGTTACCCACATATGCGGTCCTCTCCAAGGTTTCTCATAGTCATTCACATCGACGTCCCACTGGGGTGAGTTTTTCCTTGCCCTTATGTGGGCTATACCGAGGATGTCGTTGTGGCTTGTGCAGCCCTTTGAGACACTTGTGATTTAGGGCTATATAAATAAACATTGATTGATTGATTGATTGATATATATATAAATGTTATTATATATATATAAAAAATAAATACTTGAATTTCAGTGTTCATTTATTTACACATATACACACACATACCACTCATCTACTCATTGTTGAGTTAAGGGTTGAATTGTCCATCCTTGTTCTATTCTGTCACTATTTTTCTAACCATGCTGAACTCTGATGATGCATTGATGTGTGGCACGCACAAAAGTGCTTTCATCAAATGCACTAGATGGCAGTATTGTCCTGTTTAAGAGTGTCACAACATTGCTGTTTACGGCAGACGAACTGCTTTACGGTAGAATAAAACATGACTGCTGTTGTTGTGTGTTGTTACCGCGCTGGGAGGACGTTAATGAAACTGCCTAACAATAAACCCACATAAGAAACCAAGAACTCGCCCTCCATCATTCTACAGTTATAACGTGATTGGGCAGGTATGCTGGTTATATTGTGGGTTAGCGGACTCAGGTCCTCATGGACCTGAGTCCACCTGAATTTCGGGAGATTTTCCGGAGAAAATTTGTCCCGGGAGGTTTTCGGGAGATGCGCTGAATTTCGGGAGTCTCCCAGAAAATCCGGGAGGGTTGGCAAGTATGTAGATAAGGCGCGTTGGATTATAGGGCGCATTAAAGGGGTCATCCATCCATCCATTTTCTACTGCTTGTCGCTTTTGGAGTCGCGGGGGGTGCTGGAGCCTATCCCGGCTGCATTCCGGCGGAAGGTGGTGTACACCCTGGACATATTATTATTAGGGATGTCCGATAATGGCTTTTTTGCCGATGTCCGATATTCCGATATTGCCCAACTCTTTATTACCGATACCGATATATACAGTTGTGGAATTAACACATTATTATGCCTAATTTGGACAACCAGGTATGGTGAAGATAAGGTTCTTTTAAAAAAAAATTATAAAATAAAATAAGATCAATAAATTAAAAACATTTTCTTGAATAAAAAAGAAAGTAAAACAATATAAAAACAGTTACATAGAAACTAGTAATTAATGAAAATGACTCAAATTAAGTGTTAAAGGTTAGTACTATTAGTGGAGCAGCAGCACGCACAATCATGTGTGCTTACGGACTGTATCCCTTGCAGACTGTATTGATATATATTGATTAGGGATGTCCGATAATGGCTTTTTGCCGATATTCCGATATTGTCCAACTCTTTAATTACCGATACCGATATCAACCGATATATACAGTCGTGGAATTAACTCATTATTATGCCTAATTTGGACAACCAGGTATGGTGAAGATAAGGTCTTTTTAAAAAAATAATAATAATAATAAAATAAGATAAATACATTTAAAACATTTTATTGAATAAAAAAGAAAGTAAAACAATATAAAAACAGTTACAAAGAAACTAGTAATTATGAAAATGAGTAAAATGAACTGTTAAAGGTTAGTACTATTAGTGGAGCAGCAGCACGCACAATCATGTGTGCTTACGGACTGTATCCCTTGCAGACTGTATTGATATATATTGATTAGGGATGTCCGATAATGGCTTTTTGCCGATATCCGATATTGTCCAACTCTTTAATTACCGACACCAATATCAACCGATACCGATATATACAGTCGTGGAATTAACCCATTATTATGCCTAATTTGGACAACCAGGTATGGTGAAGATAAGGTCCTTTTTTTAAAAAATTATAAGATAAATACATTTAAAACATTTTCTTGAATAAAAAAAGAAAGTAAAACAATATAAAAACAGTTACATAGAAACTAGTAATTATGAAAATGAGTAAAATTAATGTTAGTTCTATTAGTGGAGCAGCAGCACGCACAATCATGTGTGCATACGGACTGTATCCCTTGCAGACTGTATTGATATATATTGATATATAATGTAGGAACCAGAATATTAATAACAGAAAGAAACAACCCTTTTGTGTGAATGAGTGTGAATGGGGGAGGGTTTTTTTTGGGTTGGTGCACTAATTGTTAGTGTATCTTGTGTTTTTTATGTTGGTTTAATTAAAAAAAATAAAAAATAAATAAAAAAACGATACCGATAATAATAAAAAAAACATATGAGTTGGGAAATTGTGTTAGATGTAAATATAAACGGAATACAATGATTTGGAAATCCTTTTCAACCCATATTCAGTTGAAGTCCTTGGGCCGGAACAACATCCTTCTGTTGATTACCATACATGAGAGAAAACAGGAACACCTTCATGTGGCTCTCCCCCTTACACAGTGGAGTTTTACCAGCATTCTTCTTGGTAGGTTTCAAAGACAGCTTTTGTCTTCTTGCTAGGAACTCATTTCAACACAAAGTTTTTTGTGATAACTTACAAAAACAATTATTCTAACATTGGGGTTTCACGACGTAAAAGCGCTTTGAGCCACTAGAGAAAAGTGCTATATAAATATACTTCACTTCACTTCTTAGCGGCACTCACCGTTTGTTTATTTTTGGTTTAAGCATAAGATACCTTAGTACCTGCACGCTGCCTCCCGCTGGCGTCTGCATATTGTGACCACGACACGACATGTTTCCGACACCTACAGAGCAATTAGCTACCGGCTGCCACCTACTGGTATGGAAGAGTATTACACGGTTACTCTGCCGAGCTCTAGACAGCACCGATACTCAACAATGGCACATTATTTACGGATGATAATTACTTGTGTGCAAAAAATATTTTTAACCCAATTAGGTGAAAGTACATAATCTCACACAACACACCAGACTCTATCTCACGGCACACTAGCCGCGGCACAGTGGTTGAAAAACACTGATGTAGACCACAAGGAAGTTTTTTACATGTAGAAAAAAAACATAATAATTAGAGATGTCCGATAATATCGGCCTGCCAATATTATCAGCCGATAAATGCTTTAAAATGTAATATCGGAAATTATCGGTATCTATTTTTTTTTTTTATTATCGGTATCGTTGTTTTTTTTTTTTGTTTTTTTTTATTAGAGCCACATAAAAAAAAAAAAGATACACTTACAATTAGTGCACCAACCCCAAAAAAAACCCTCCCCCATTTACACTCATTCACACAAAAGGGTTGTTTCTTTCTGTTATTAATATTCTGGTTACTACATTATATATCAATATTAGAGATGTCCAATAATATCGGCCGATAAATGCGTTAAAATGTACTATCGGAAATTATCGGTATCGTTTTTTTTATTATCGGCATCGTTTTTTTGTTGTTGTTTTTTTTTAAATTAAATCAATATAAAAAACACAAGATACACTAACAATTAGTGCACCAACACAAAAAACCTCATTCACACTCATTCACACAAAAAGGTTGTTTCTTTCTGTTATTAATATTCTGGTTCCTACATTATATATCAATATATATCAATACAGTCTGCAAGGGATACTGTCATGACTTGGTCCTGGGTGTTTGCTTTTCCGGAATGCAACAGAAAGTTGGCTCGGGCAAGACGGGAATGTAAATACATGATTTATTTAATATATCAAAATAAAGTACAAACGAAAAGCGCGCACAGTGGCGGAGAACAAACTATGAAACCAAAAGACTATAGCATTAATAAACAAAACGTACTTGGCATGGACTAAAAGGAGCAGCATGAACGATGGACATGATATCAAGTGTCAGAAATGTGCCGAGCATAATTGTGGGAATGTCACCAGAAAGACAAACTGAAAACAATGAACTTAAATACTACAGACATGATTAACGAAAACAGGTGCGTGACTCAAAACGTGAAACAGGTGCGTGACGTGACAGGTGAAAACTAATGGTTGCTATGGTGACAAAACAAAAGTGTACAAAAAGTCCAAAAACAAAACCGAACGTGACCAAAACAAAAACATGATCACACAGACATGACAGATACAGTCCGTAAGCACGCATGATTGTGCGTGCTGCTGCTCCACTAATAGTACTAACCTTTAACACTTAATTTTACTCATTTTCATTAATTACTAGTTTCTATGTAACTGTTTTTATATTGTTTTACTTTCTTTTTTATTCAAGAAAATGTTTTAAATGTATTTATCTTATTTTATTTTATTATTTTTTTAAAAAAAGGACCAAATCTTCACCATACCTGGTTGTCCGAATTAGGCATAATAATGTGTTAATTCCACGACTGTATATATCGATATCGGTATCGGTAATTAAAGAGTTGGGCAATATCGGAATATCGGATATCGGCAAAATAGCCATTATCGGACATCCCTAATCAATATATATCAATACAGTCTGCAAGGGATACAGTCCGTAAGCACACATGATTGTGCGTGCTGCTGGTCCACTAATAGTACTAACCTTTAACACTTAATTGTACTCATTTTCATTAATTACTAGTTTCTATGTAACTGTTTTTATATTGTTTTACTTTCTTTTTTATTCAAGAAAAAGTTTTTAATTTATTTATCTTATTTTATTTTATTATTTTAAAAAAAAGGACCAAATCTTCACCATACCCGGTTGTCCAAATTAGGCATAATAATGTTTTAATTCCACGACTGTATATATCGATATCGGTATCGGTAATTAAAGAGTTGGGCAATATCGGAATATCGGATATCGGCAAAATAGCCATTATCGGACATCCCTAATCAATATATATCAATACAGTCTGCAAGGGATACAGTCCGTAAGCACACATGATTGTGCGTGCTGCTGGTCCACTAATAGTACTAACCTTTAACAGTTCATTTTACTCATTTTCATTAATTACTAGTTTCTATATAACTGTTTTTATATTGTTTTACTTTCTTTTTTATTCAAGAAAAAGTTTTTAATTTATTTATCTTATTTTATTTTATTATTTATTAAAAAAAGGACCAAATCCACACCATACCTGGTTGTCCAAATTAGGCATAATAATGTGTTAATTCCACGACTGTATAAATCGATATCGGTATCGGTAATTAAAGAGTTGGGCAATATCGGATATCGGCAAAATAGCCATTATCGGACATCCCTAATAATAATATGTCCAGGGTGTACACCGCCTTCCGCCGGAATGCAGCCGGGATAGGCTCCAGCACCCCCTTCGACCCCAAAAGGGACAAGCGGTTGAAAATGGATAGATGGATGACCCCTTTAATGCGCCCTATAATCCGGCGCGCCTTATATATGAAAAAAGATCAAAAATAGAGCATTAATCGGCAGTGCTCCTTATAATATACAGGTAAAAGCCAGTAAATTAGAATATTTTGAAAAACTTGATTTATTTCAGTAATTGCATTCAAAAGGTGTAACTTGTACATTATATTTATTCATTGCACACAGACTGATGCATTCAAATGTTTATTTCATTTCATTTTGATGATTTGAAGTGGCAACAAATGAAAATCCAAAATTCCGTGTGTCACAAAATTTGAATATTACTTAAGGCTAATACAAAAAAGGGATTTTTAGAAATGTTGGCCAACTGAAAAGTATGAAAATGAAAAATATGAGCATGTACAATACTCAATACTTGGTTGGAGCTCCTTTTGCCTCAATTACTGCGTTAATGCGGCGTGGCATGGAGTCGATGAGTTTCTGGCACTGCTCAGGTGTTATGAGAGCCCAGGTTGCTCTGATAGTGGCCTTCAACTCTTCTGCGTTTTTGGGTCTGGCATTCTGCATCTTCCTTTTCGCAATACCCCACAGATTTTCTATGGGGCTAAGGTCAGTGGAGTTGGCGGGCCAATTTAGAACAGAAATACCATGGTCCGTAAACCAGGCACGGGTAGATTTTGCGCTGTGTGCAGGCGCCAAGTCCTGTTGGAACTTGAAATCTCCATCTCCATAGAGCAGGTCAGCAGCAGGAAGCATGAAGTGCTCTAAAACTTGCTGGTAGACGGCTGCGTTGACCCTGGATCTCAGGAAACAGAGTGGACCGACACCAGCAGATGACATGGCACCCCAAACCATCACTGATGGTGGAAACTTTACACTAGACTTCAGGCAACGTGGATCCTGTGCCTCTCCTGTCTTCCTCCAGACTCTGGGACCTCGATTTCCAAAGGAAATGCAAAATTTGCTTTCGTCAGAAAACATGACTTTGGACCACTCAGCAGCAGTCCAGCTGGTGTCGGTCCACTCTGTTTCCTGAGATCCAGGGTCAACGCAGCCGTCTACCAGCAAGTTTTAGAGCACTTCATGCTTCCTGCTGCTGACCTGCTCTATGGAGATGGAGATTTCAAGTTCCAACAGGACTTGGCGCCTGCACACAGCGCAAAATCTACCCGTGCCTGGTTTACGGACCATGGTATTTCTGTTCTAAATTGGCCCGCCAACTCCCCTGACCTTAGCCCCATAGAAAATCTGTGGGGTATTGTGAAAAGGAAGATGCAGAATGCCAGACCCAAAAACGCAGAAGAGTTGAAGGCCACTATCAGAGCAACCTGGGCTCTCATAACACCTGAGCAGTGCCAGAAACTCATCGACTCCATGCCACGCCGCATTAACGCAGTAATTGAGGCAAAAGGAGCTCCAACCAAGTATTGAGTATTGTACATGCTCATATTTTTCATTTTCATACTTTTCAGTTGGCCAACATTTCTAAAAATCCCTTTTTTGTATTAGCCTTAAGTAATATTCTAATTTTGTGACACACGGAATTTTGGATTTTCATTTGTTGCCACTTCAAATCATCAAAATTAAATGAAATAAACATTTGAATGCATCAGTCTGTGTGCAATGAATAAATATAATGTACAAGTTACACCTTTTGAATGCAATTACTGAAATAAATCAAGTTTTTCAAAATATTCTAATTTACTGACTTTTACCTGTATATCGGTATTGGTTGATATCGGTATCGATAATTAAAGAGTTGGACAATATCGGATATCGGCAAAAAGCTATTATCGGACATCCCTAGTAAAAATGACTAATTCATATAAAAAAATGCCTTCCGAGAGCCAAAAATCCCCTCTCTAAACAGCTAATGAGATACAAAAAAAAAAACTGTGGATGCTTTGCCAGAGTGAAGCATTTGAAAAGTGAACATAAATTGATCCTGCAATAAATTACACACCAAACCAGAAAGAGGAAAACACAACACCACGTTCCCGAGGTGTTGGGTATATTTCCACTACAGCAGATCCTAATGCGTACACAGCAGCTTAGGGTATGTGCGACGCCTGTCAAAAACAGGGACATATTTTCCGCAAACACTATATTTACACCAGCTGGTGTCCCCGCTTCTGTCAGAATGTTTTCTCTGTGGAAGCGACAACCACCCACACTCCTTCCACTCGGCAAGGAGGAACATTTACTTTCGCAATTAACCTCAACCAAAAGGTACCTGCTGCCACTCGGAAAATAATTGACTTGTTACTTGGCGAATTTCTTCTAACTTACAGATCGTGATGTCTTAGATTACAATAATAATAAAAATTAAAGCTGCAAGCAGCATTGGTCGGGCCCGCGTATTTGGCAGGTGCTAGTCCTAACTGTCCCAATACTTTTGTCCAGTGATAGTCATAAGTGTCCCAATACTTTTGTCTACTTTTAGTCTGAAGTGTCCCAAGACTTTTGTCTAGTGTACCTACCTTGTCTGCATTGTGTGGGCACGTTGGTGCTTCCTGCTTTTAAGCAGCCATCTTAAAAAAAACAGCAGCGCAGCAGCATCAGCGCAGCGGGTCTTTGAAGGGTCATAAAATCAAAACCGGAGCAGTTAGAAAAAAAGCGCTTCTGTCATTGTAATCACAAGGGTTCAATCTCTCTCTTGTGTTAGTTTGAAGGCGAAACGACAAACGCGCTCAGAGGAGTTCGTTTTTACAAAAAATTTGTTTTGAAGGGGGAATAGCAAACTTCCTGTTGATTTTTGCTGGGGGTTGTCAATTTATGAAATGTAGGTCTAAGTGAGACCTACACAGAGGTTTGTGTTTCATGTCTCTCCGACCTTCCCATTGGGAGTTACAGGCAGTTTTGTCATTTTTTTCTTCCGAGGAGCAGTTTTTTTTGCGTTTTATTAAAAAATTGCAGTAGAGCGCAATTTTGAGATTTGGGGTTAGGTTATTTTTTTAGATCGCAATGTTTGCCAGTCCTGATGTGTGCGTTCAGTTTGGTGAGTTTTGAAGCATGTTAAGGGGGTCAAAATACAGCTCAAAGAGGCAAAAGTGACTGTTTTTAGTACTTTTTTGTCTTGAAGGGGGAATTGCCAACTTCCTGTTGATTTTTGCCCAAGAATATACTATTATGAAATCTAGGTCTAAGTCAGACCTACATAAAGGTTTTTGTTTCATGTCCCTCTGACCTTCCTAGTGGGAGTTACAGGCAGTCTAGTTTTCTTTTTCCTAGGGGGCGCTAGAGCGCAATTTTGAGTTTTGGGGTTCGGTTTTTTTGCCGTATATTACTGATGTGTGTGTAAAATTTGGTGAGTTTTGAAGCATGCTAAGGGGGTCAAATTACAGCGCAAAGTTGCGGAAGAATAATAATAATAATAAAGAATAAAACCTTACAAATTCAATAGGTCCTTATGTCCCATTGTATAAGGACTCCCTTCGGGAGTCCTTTTGCAATGGGCCATGCGGGCCCTAATAAAAGAGAATAAAGAATCTGTAGTGTTTGTCTGCAGGGCCGTTGCTAGGAATTCTGAGTATCAGTGTGGGTCCCTCTTCCCCATTAATTAGCACCTTTAAGGTTTTTGTTTTTCAGTGTAAAACACCCAACTGGTTTCCTTTTTCACAGTCAACCACTTACCAAGTCAGAGTATTATGTCAATTATGAACAAACCCCGTTTCCATATGAGTTGAGAAATTGTTTTAGATGTAAATATAAACGGAATACAATGATTTGCAAATCCTTTTCAACCTATATTTGTCAAGACTTGGTCTTGGGTGTTTGCTTTTCCCGGATGCAACGGAAAGTTGGCACGGGCGAGACGAGAATGAAGGTACATGATTTATTTATTAACTATAAATACAAAAAAAAAAAAGGATCAAACAAAAAGCGCGCACAGTGGCGGAGAATAAACTATGAACAATTAAACAAAACTTGCAAACTATGGCTTGAATAAAGAAAACTTACTTGGCATGGACAAAAAAAGGAGCAGCGTGAACATGGACATGAAAAAATGGACAGAGCATAAATGTGGTGTGAGGTCGTCAGGACGAACAACAGAAGATGAATGAACTTAAATACTTACGGACATGATTAACAACAGGTGCGTGACTCAAAACAGGTGCGTGACATGACAGGTGAAACTAATGGGTAACTATGGTGACAAAACAAAACAAAAGTGCACAAATAGTCCAAAAATAAAACCTGATCACACAGACATGACAATATTCAGTTGAATGCACTACAAAGACAACATATTTGATGTTCAAACTCATAAACTTTATTTTTTTTTGCAAATAATAATTAACTTGAAATTTCATGGCTGCAACACATGCCAAAGTAGTTGGGAAAGGGCATGTTCACCACTGTGTTACATCACCTTTTCTTTTAACAACACTCAATAAACGATTGGGAACTGAGGAAACTAATTGTTGAAGCTTTGAAAGTGGAATTCTTTCCCATTCTTGTTTTATGTAGAGCTTCAGTCGTTCAACAGTCCTGGGGTGTCCGCTGTCGTATTTTATGCTTCATAATGCGCCACACATTTTCGATGGGAGACAGGTCTGGACTGCAGGCGAGCCAGGAAAGTACCCGCACTCTTTTTTTTTTACGAAGCCACGCTGTTGTAACACGTGCTGAATGTGGCTTGTAGAGATGCACGGATAGGCAATTATTTCATCCGCAACCGCATCAGAAAGTCGTCAACCATCCGCCATCCACCCGTTCTAACATTTAATCAGAACCGCATCCGCCCGCACCCGCCCGTTGTTATATATCTAATATAGACGATGTGAGGTTATAAAGCTTTTGCCTGTTAAAGAAAGGAGACTGATCCAATGCAGCACAGACATTCGCGTGCCACACTGTCACGGCCCAGACGCACACCAGTGCGCAATCATATGGGAGCCGCGCTGAGCGCACCTCCAAGCTCATCTCGCTGCCGGCGACGGCCGGGTATGGGCCCGACGCTCCAGCGCCATCCATTTTCAGGGCTAGTTGATTCGGCAGGTGGGTTGTTACACACTCCTTAGCGGGTTCCGACTTCCATGGCCACCGTCCTGCTGTCTATATCAACCAGGGTGAGCCCCACCCCTTTCGTGAGCGCACTGCGCACGGAGTGACCCCTGTTACGCACCCCCGGCAACAGGGATGGCGGGCAGGTAAGCTGCGCGGGCAGGTAAGCTGCGCGGGCAGGTAAGCTGCGCGGGCGGAGCGCGCGGAGTGACCCCTGTTACGAGCCCCCGGCCACAGGGGTGGCGGGCAGGTAAGCTGCTTACCTGCTGCGCGTGACGCCGGCCGCGGCGAAGGTGGACGAGGCGGGGTGTCGGTGCGGTGGGCGCGGTGGTGACCCTGGACGTGCGTCGGGCCCTTCTAGCGGATCGCCTCAGCTACGGCTCCCGGTGAGGCCCTCTCCGGGGAAGGGGCCTCGGTCCCGGACCCCGGCGAGGCGTCCCTTCTCCGCTCCGTAAAAGTGTCCATCTCTTCTTTTTTTTTTCTTCTGTTGTGGCATATGCTGCAGGTGCCTGCTCGTTTTTCGTATGTGGGCAACAACATTTAACTATGTATATATATTTCCAAATTGGTTTAACTGCCACCCGCCTGAATCTATTTAAAATCTTTTTTTTTTTTATTTCAACCGCCCGACCCGACCCGCGGATAAAATCTAAGTTTTTTTAATTTCATCCGCCCTATCCGCGGATAATCCGCGGACTCCGCGATTGTGCCCGCAAACCGCGCATCTCTAGTGACTTGGCATTGTCTTGCTGAAATAAGCAGGGGCGTCCATGAAAAAGACGGCGCTTAGATGGCAGCATATGTTGCTCCAAAGCCTGTATGTACCTTTCAGCATTAATGGCGCCTTCACAGATGTGTAAGTTACCCATGTCTTGGGCACTAATACACCCCCATACCATCACACATGCTGGCTTTTCAACTTTGCGTCGATAACAATCCGGATTGTTCTTTTCCTCTTTGGTCCGGAGGACACGACGTCCACAGTTTCCAAAAACAATTTGAAATGTGGACTCGTCAGACCACAGAACACTTTTCCACTATGCATGAGTCCATCTTAGATGATCTCGGGGCCCAGAGAAGCCGGCGGCGTTTCTGGGTGTTGTTGATAAATGGCTTTCGCTTTGCATAGTAGAGCTTTAACTTGCACTTACAGATGTAGCGACAAACTGTATTTACTGACAGTGGTTTTCTGAAGTGTTCCTGAGCCCATGTGGTGATATCCTTTAGAGATTGATGTCGGTTTTTGATACAGTGCCGTCTGAGGGATTGAAGGTTGGTTTACGGCCATGCCGCTTACGTGGAGTGATTTCTCCACATTCTCTGAACCTTTTGATGATATTATGGACCGTAGATGTTGAAATCCCTAAATTTCTTGCAATTGCACTTTGAGAAACGTTGTTCTTAAACTGTTTGACTATTTGCTCACGCAGTTGTGGACAAAGGGGTGTACCTCGCCCCATCCTTTCTTGTGAAAGACTCAGCATTTTTTGGGAAGCTGTTTTTTATACCCAATCATGGCACCCACCTGTTCCCAATTAGCTTGCACACCTGTGGGATGTTCCAAATAAGTGTTTGATGAGCATTCCTTACTTTATCAGTATTTATTGCCACCTTTCCCAACTTCTTTGTCACGTGTTGCTGGCATCAAAATTCTAAAGTTAATGATTATTTGCAAAAAAAAAAAAAGTCAAATATGTTGTCTTTGTAGCATATTCAACTGAATATGGGTTGAAAAGGATTTGCAAATCATTGTATTCCGTTTATATTTACATCTAAAAAAAATGTCCCAACTCCTATGGAAACGGGGTTTGTATTATTTTTCTGATTTGCAACATGTTAATACAACCTTGATTGCAAATTCATGTTCAAATAATCACTCAACAAGTAGGTATAGTGGGTATTTTATTGTGGTATTTAACAATCCAGCACTAATAAGCCTAAAAACAAGTGTCGTGGCTCAAGATAGTCCCCAGGTGCAAGTTAAATGTGCAAGCTAAACAAAGAGCATATAAAAATAAATATGAAAAACGACAACAAGGTTCATTTGATCTCAATTAAAGTGTGAATTGAGTTTTAAAATACGTAGCATGTATTTTGCTAATATGTAATTAAAATTAAAATTAAACTCGCCATCAAATATATAATTGGACTGCTGGGAGTGAGTGTTTGCTGGGGGGGTCAAACTCAGATGAAGCAGCCACTGATGATTCTGGTGCAGCAGAATGTAAAAGTGTATTGTTCCATTAAATGTATTGTAAACATTAAATGCTATGTTTCATGCAAGAACTATCTTATTCTTGGACAACATCTAAATGGGCTTCTTAGCAGCATAGCTCTAGTTGGCGCGCTTCACTTTCCCAGACAAAAAAAAAAATGCTTAAACCAGGGGTGCCCACACTTTTTCAGCACTTTTCAAATGACCAAGTCGAGGTGATTTACCTGATCTTCATATATATACTGTATGTATATATATATATATATATATATATACAGTGCATATATATATATATATATATATATATATATATATATATATATATATATATATATATATATATATATATATATATATATATATATTTATATATATATATATTTATATACATACATATACAAGTGGAGGAGTTCAAGTACCTCGGAGTCTTGTTCACGAGTGAGGGAAGAGTGGATCGTGAGATCGACAGGTGGATCGGTGCGGCGTCTTCAGTAATGCGGACGCTGTATCGATCCGTTGTGGTGAAGAAGGAGCTGAGCCGGAAGGCAAAGCTCTCAATTTACCGGTCGATCTACGTTCCCATCCTCACCTATGGTCATGAGCTTTGGGTCATAACCGAAAGGACAAGATCACGGGTACAAGCGGCCGAAATGAGTTTCCTCCGCCGGGTGGCGGGGCTCTCCCTTAGAGATAGGGTGAGAAGCTCTGCCATCCGGGAGGAGCTCAAAGTAAAGCCGCTGCTCCTCCACATGGAGAGGAGCCAGATGAGGTGGTTCGGGCATCTGGTCAGGATGCCACCTGAACGCCTCCCTAGGAAGGTGTTTCGGGCACGTCCGACCGGTAGGAGGCCACGGGGAAGACCCAGGACACGTTGGGAAGACTATGTCTCCCGGCTGGCCTGGGAACGCCTCGGGATCCCCCGGGAAGAGCTGGACGAAGTGGCTGGGGAGAGGGAAGTCTGGGCTTCCCTGCTTAAGCTGCTGCCCCCGCGACCCGACCTCGGATAAGCGGAAGAAGATGGATGGATGGATATATATATATATATATATATATATATATTTATATATATATATATATATATATACATGTCTGTAAAAAAAAAAAAAAACACTTTTTATTTCAACAGACTCTCTCGCATGGCACCTGCTGTCAAAACCCTGAAGTTCCTGTCTTCACAATAAAAGTGCTGCTCTGTCCTGCCTGCCCTAACAAAATAAGAGTCTCAGAAAGCTAGCGCGCAAAAGCTAGCCAAGCTAATGTTTCTCTTGTAAAGTTTATAGAAACAAATACGGAAGTTGGACAAATAAGATGGCAAAAACCAGCCTCTTTCATGTAGTGTTGGACAGGAAGGAGAACTTCTTTTGTAATTCACAATGCAAATTCAAAATGCGAAAGTAATTAGCACTACATATATATATATATATATATATTTATATATATATATATATATATATATATATGCGACTCCAAAACCAACAAAGGCTGTAACTGTCGAAAGAAACCTGATTGCCCTCTCAACGGGGGGTGCTTACAAACATCAGTTGTCCACCAATCTAAGGTAATACGCAAGGACATTAACACATCCGACACATATGTAGGATTAACCGAGGGAGGATTCAAAACCAGATGGAACAATCACAAGGCTTCTTTCAGGAACAAAAACCTGCGAAATACCACAGAACTCAGCAAACACATTTGGGACCTCAAAGACAATAATGTTGAATATTCAATAACATGGCAAATTCTTGCATCCAGCACACCTTACAATAGTGGTAATAAAAGATGCAACCTATGCTTGAAAGAGAAACTGTTTATTATTTACCGTCCAGACCTGTCATCCCTCAACAAGCGCAGCGAAATTGTTACAGCATGCCGCCACAGACGGAAACACCTCCTAGGTAACACATGAGCCAATCACCACGCCCCTACGCCAGCCTGTACCCACCCACTCTGTGCCCTATATAAACCATGGTATGTGAATGCTCCCATTAAAATCTCCTGATGATTGAGGGAACCCCCTCATGAAACAGGCCTGTAGAGATGAAATAGTTTTGTGATTTTTTTTCCCACACATACATATATATATATATATATATATATATATATATATATATATATATATATACATACATAAATTATATGTATTTGTATATGTATACAGTGTGTGTATATATATGTATATATATATAAATATGTATGTAAAAAAAAAAAACACTTTTTATTTCGACAGACTCTCGCACGGCACCTGCTGTCAAAACCCTGAAGTTCCTGTCTTCACAATAAAAGTGCTGCTCTGTCCTGCCTGCCCTAACAAAATAAGAGTCTCAGAAAGCTAGCGCGCAAAAGCTAGACAAGCTAATGTTTTTCTTGTAAAGTTTATAGAAACAAATACGGAAGTTGGACAAATAAGATGGCAAAAACCAACCTCTTTCATGTAGTATTGGACAGGAAGGAGAACTTTTTTTGTAATTCACAATACAAATTCAAAATGCAAAAGTAATTAGCACTACATATATATATATATATATATATATATATATATATATATATATATATATATATATATATATATATATATATATATATATATATATATATATATATATATATATATATATATATATATATATATATATATATATCAGACAGAAAATAAGCAAATATCACCCTTATTTGAGATATTTAATCTTACTTAGATTTCAGTTTTTACTCATGTATTTACTCACTGTTCTGTTACAATCAAAGAACAAAGAAATGGAAGAAAACTAATAGGGGTCGGATTACAAACCCTGTTTCCATATGAGTTGGGAAATTGTGTTAGATGTAAATATAAACGGAATACAATGATTTGCAAATCCTTTTCAACCCATATTCAGTTGAATATGCTACAAAGACAACATATTTGATGTTCAAACTGATAAACTTTTTTTTTTTTCGCAAATAATCATTAACTTTAGAATTTGATGCCAGCAACACGTGACAGAGAAGTTGGGAAAGGTGGCAATAAATACTGATAACAGGCGGAAAGTTGAAAAGCCAGCATGTGTGATGGTATGGGGGTGTATTAGTGCCCAAGACATGGGTAACTTACACATCTGTGAAGGCACCATTAATGCTGAAAGGTACATACAGGTTTTGGAGCAACATATGCTGCCATCTAAGCAACGTTATCATGGACGCCCCTGCTTATTTCAGCAAGACAATGCCATGCCACGTGTTACAACAGAGTGCGGGTACTAGACTGGCCTGACTGTAGTCCAGACCTGTCTCCCATTGAAAATGTGTGGCGCATTATGAAGCCTAAAATACCACAACGGAGACCCCCGGACTGTTGAACAACTTAAGCTGTACATCAAGCAAGAATGGGAAAGAATTCCACCTGAGAAGCTTCAAAAATGTGTCTCCTCAGTTCCCAAACGTTTACTGGGTGTTGTTAAAAGGAAAGGCCATGTAACACAGTGGTGAACATGCCCTTTCCCAACTACTTTGGCACGTGTTGCAGCCATGAAATTCTAAGTTAATAATAATTTGCAAAAAAAAAATTAAGTGTATGAGTTTGAACATCAAATATCTTGTCTTTGTAGTGCAGGGTTTGTAAATAAGCTCCGCTTCTTCCTACCCCTTTTCGGACGTGCCGTAATGAAGCAACTGTGTATTGCATGCATGTTCGAAATAAACTCCAACTAACAAACTGGGATGAATAAGAATTGCGATTTGTAAGTCAATCGATTTTTTATTTTTTTTTGGTTTGCCCCCTCGTAAGCAGTATGCATGGAACTATGTCTTTTAAATCAAAATGATGTGTCACTGTCAAATAAGGTAATAGCTGCCGGCAGGTCGGTCGGGTTTGAAATCAATAACTGCCTGCGACAAACACGGGAGACCATTTTTGCGTTTAGAAAGAGAAGAAAGAGGGCGGCAGTTCCGGGTGATTCTCTGCTCTTGAACCGCATTTGCGTTTCGCCATTCCGCTCATGCACGGGAGGAAAGGGATGTCACAACAAATCAACGCTGACACCTCCAAGAGAGAGAGAAAAAAATATATATGGAAAAGAACAACATTTTTAGGAGGCATCACAGAAAAGCCAGGGTGCAATTTTTCTGTTTCTCGCTATGCAGAGCACTTCATCCGTCCAAGACGTGGAAAGACTTTGGGATAAGCGCAGAGTTTGACTCGCCGCGTGGACAGGAAACGACAAAAAATATATATTACGGCGGCAACGCGTGGCTTAACCCTTGTGTGGTGTTCGGGTCTGTGGGACCCGTTTTTATTTTTTATTAAAATAAAAATTATACAATTAATTAATTTTTCAAACTGAGACTCACTGACTTTGGCTCATTTTCTGTGAAGAACAAATATCAGAATACATATTTAATCACCACACACCATTAGGGATGATGTTCCAAACCGGTTCTCCCGGTTATTCGATAAGAAAAGAACCGCTCGATAGGAAAAGAACCGATACCATGGACTCGAATCCCTTTTTAAGAACCGGTTCCTGTTATTGAGGCCACTATAGTAAAGAAAAAGAGTTGGTACTTTATTTGAATCCCTGGGAACGAATCCCGTCCCACAAGAAATGCCCTGTGGGACATCACAGTCATTTCCTGTGATGTCACACAAGCAGCAAAAATAATGGACCGAAAAAAAACGGGAGACTCCCGAAATTCAGCGCCTCTCCCGAAAACCTCCCGGGACAAATATTCTCCCGAAAATCTCCCGATTTTCAGCCGGAGCTGGAAGCCACGCCCCCTCCAGCTCCATGCGGACCTGAGTGAGGACAGCCTTTTTTCATGACGAGAGGACAACAGGGTGACAAGAACTAAATCATCCAGACTAGAGATTTATTGTATTATTATGTTTATCTTACCTAAAAAAAAATATATTTATTAATTTAAAAAAAATTAAAATAAATACATTTTTATTATATTTTGCTAAAAACATCAAAATTAATCTTTGTATTTTTTCCTGACTCCTTATTACATCCAGCCATAGAATTATACATTAAAATAAACATATTTGAAATAATTGATTTTGAATTATCATAATAATTCATTTAAAATGACCATATTTAATTATTAAAATAATTGCTTGTTTATCAACAACTTTAGCATTTTATTCATTACATTTTGAAACTCTCAGAAGCCAAGTTATGTTATATTCCTTAAGATTTATTTATGCAAGTTTGAAATATCAATTATCTAAACACAGTTTTGTTTGCATAATTTCAGGATGTGTATATATATATATATATATATATATATATATATATATATATATATATATATATGTATGTGTGGGAAAAAAATCACAAGACTATTTCATCTCTACAGGCCTGTTTCATGAGGGGGGGTACCCTCAATCATCAGGAGATTTTAATGGGAGCATTCGCATACCATGGTTTATATAGGGCACAGAGTGGGTGGGTACAGGCTGGCCTAGGGGCGTGGTGATTGGCTCATGTGTTACCTAGGAGGTGTTTCCGTCTATGGCGGCATGTTGTTACAATTTCGCTGCGCTTGTTGAGGGATGACGGGTCTGGACGGTAAATAATAAACAGTTTCTCTTTCAAGCATAGGTTGCATCTTTTATTACCACTATTGTAAGGTGTGCTGGATGCAAGAATTTGCCATGTTATTGAATATTCAACATTATTGTCTTTGAGGTCCCAAATGTGTTTGCTGAGTTCTGTGGTATTTCGCAGGTTTTTGTTCCTGAAAGAAGCCTTGTGATTGTTCCATCTGGTTTTGAATTCTCCCTCGGTTAATCCTACATATGTGTCGGATGTGTTAATGTCCTTGCGTATTACCTTAGATTGGTAGACAACTGATGTTTGTAAGCACCCCCCGTTGAGAGGGCAATCAGGTTTCTTTCGACAGTTACATCCTTTGTTGGTTTTGGAGTCGCTCTGTCTGGGGGTCGACGGCTCATTTGCAATTGTTTTGTTGTGGTTTGAGATGATTTGTCGTATATTGTTCATGCAGCTGTAGCTCAATTTAATGTTGTTCTTGTTGAATACTTTTCTTAGGGTGTTGTCTTTGGGAAAGTGTTTGTCAATCAGATTGAAGAATTTGTGTCCAATGTTAGTTGAGACGTTTTTGCTGTATGGGGGGTTGTACCAGATGATGTCGTTTCGTTTTCTGTTCTTTTTTGGCTGGTTTCCTGGCGTGGGTTCATAGGTGAGGGTGGAATTGTATCCGCTTTCATCAAGGGCTTTTTGGTACGGGGGGGTTGCTTGGTCAAATTCAGCTTTGCTAGATGACAGCATCGATAGCCTATATATATATATATATATATATATATATATATATATATATATATATATATATATATGTATATATATATATATATATATATATATATATATATGTGTGTGTATGAAATACTTGACTTGGTGAATTCTAGCTGTCAATATACTCCTCCCCTCTTAACCACGCCCCCAACCACGCCCCGCCCCACCCCCGACCACGCCCCCACCCCCCACCTCCCGAAATCGGAGGTCTCAAGGTTGGCAAGTATGCCTATAGTGATCACAGAGACAGGTTGTTTTTGTGTTACTGTATATATTTGTTTTTCTGAAAAATCCCACTTAATATACTTTGGGTAACAACAGTCAATATTTATTTATTTTATTTTTTTTAGGGGGGCTACACTCAATATTTATTTTATTTTATTTTTATTTTTTTCTTATAAAATAAAAAAGAGCTTTTGTTAAACCAAATATTGTGTTTTTTTCCATATACAACAACCTATCTGGATTGGATAAGAGAATCAATAAGGAATCGGTTCGATAAGAGGATTCGATAATGGGCTCGAACTCGATAATTTCTTATTAAACAAAAATAATGGACCGAAAAAAACGCCTCAAGGCATGGCTATTCACCTATAGTGATCACAGAGACAGGTTGTTTTTGTGTTACTGTATACATTTGTTTTTCTGAAAAATCCCACTTAATATACTTTGGGTAACAACAGTCTATATTTATTTATTTTATTTTTTTAGGGGGGTTACAGTCAATATTTATTTATTTATTTATTTTAATTTTTTTCTTATAAAATAAAAAAGAGCTTTTGTTAAACCAAATATTGTGTTTTTTTCCATATACAACAACCTATCTGGATTCGATAAGAGAATCAATAAGGAATCGGTTCGATAAGAGGATTCGATAATGGGCTCGAACTCGATAATTTCTTATTAAACAAAAATAATGGACCGAAAAAAACGCCTCAAGGCATGGCTATTCACCTATAGTGATCACAGAGACAGGTTGTTTTTGTGTTACTGTATATATTTGTTTTTCTGAAAAATCCCACTTAATAAACTTTGGGTAACAACAGTCAATATTTATTTATTTTATTTTTTTAGGGGGGTTACAGTCAATATTTTTTTTTTTTTTTTTTTTCTTATTAAATAAAAAAGAGCTTTTGTAAACCAAATATTGTGTTTTTTTCATATACAACAACCTATATGGATTCGATAAGAGAATCAATAAGGAATCGGTTCGACAAGAGGATTCGATAATGGGCTCGAACTCGATAATTTCTTATTAAACAAAAATAATGGACCGAAAAAAACGCCTAAAGGCATGGCTATTCACCTATAGTGATCACAGAGACAGGTTGTTTTTGTGTTACTGTATAAATTTGTTTTTCGGAAAAATCCTACTTAATATACTTTGGGTAACAACAGTCAATGTTTATTTATTTTATTTTTTTAGGGGGGTTACAGTCAATATTTTTTTTTTTTTTTTTTTTTCTTATAAAATAAAAAAGAGTTTTTGTTAAACCAAATATTGTGTTTTTTTCCATATACAACAACCTATCTGGATTGGATAAGAGAATCAATAAGGAATCGGTTCTATAAGAGGATTCGATAATGTGCTCGAACTCGATAATTTCTTATTAAACAAAAATAATGGACCGAAAAAAAACGCCTCAAGGCATGGCTATTCACCTATAGTGAGCACAGAGACAGGTTGTTTTTGTGTTACTGTATATATTTGTTTTTCTGAAAAATCCCACTTAATATACTTTGGGTAACAACAGTCAATATTTATTTATTTTATTTTTTTAGGGGGGTTACAGTCAATATTTATTTATTTTTTTTTTTTAAATTTTCTTATAAAATAAAAAAGAGCTTTTGTTAAACCAAATATTGTGTTTTTTTCCATATACAACAACCTATCTGGATTGGATAAGAGAATCAATAAGGAATCGGTTCGATAAGAGGATTCGATAATGGGCTCGAACTCGATAATTTCTTATTAAACAAAAATAATGGACCGAAAAAAACGCCTCAAGGCATGGCTATTCACCTATAGTGATCACAGAGACAGGTTGTTTATGTGTTACTGTATATATTTGTTTTTCTGAAAAATCCTACTTAATATACTTTGGGTAACAACAGTCAATATTTAATTATTTTATTTTTTTAGGGTGGTTACAGTCAATATTTTTTTTTCTTTTTTTTTTTTTCTTATAAAATAAAAAAGAGCTTTTGTTAAACCAAATATTGTGTTTTTTTCCATATACAACAACCTATCTGGATTGGATAAGAAAATCAATAAGGAATCGGTTCGATAAGAGGATTCGATAATGGGCTCGAACTCGATAATTTCTTATTAAACAAAAATAATGGACCGAAAAAAACGCCTCAAGGCATGGCTATTCACCTATAGTGATCACAGAGACAGGTTGTTTATGTGTTACTATATATATATTTGTTTTTCTGAAAAATCCCACTTAATATACTTTGGGTAACAACAGTCAATATTTATTTATTTTATTTTTTTAGGGGGGTTTACAGTCAATATTTATTTATTTTTTATTTATTTTTTTTCTCATAAAATAAAAAAGAGCTTTTGTTAAACCAAATATTGTGTTCTTTTCCATATACAACAACCTATCTGGATTCGATAAGAGAATCAATAAGGAATCGGTTCAATTAGAGGATTCGATAATGGGCTCGAACTCGATAATTTCTTATTAAACAAAAATAATGGACCGAAAAAAACGCCTCAAGGCATGGCTATTCACCTATAGTGATCACAGAGACAGGTTGTTTTTGTG
>NC_084578.2:7345000-7422500 GCF_033978685.3 Nerophis lumbriciformis
GAATATATTAATTCATGAAAATTGGGCTGTCTTCACTCTCAAAGTGCATGTTGTTGCCAAATGTATTCCATATGCTGTAAACCTAGTTCATAGTTGTTAGTTTCCTTTAATGCCAAACAAACACATACCAATCGTTGGTTAGAAGGCGATCGCCGAATTCGTCCTCGCTTTCTCCCGTGTCGCTTTCGTCGGTTTCGCTTGCATACGGTTCAAACCGATATGGCTCAATAGCTTCATTTTCTTCTTCAATTTCGTTTTCGCTACCTGCCTCCAGACTACAACCATCCGTTTCAATACATGCGTAATCTGTTGAATCGCTTAAACCGCTGAAATCCGAGTCTGAATCCGAGCTAATGTCGCTATAGCTTGCTGTTCTATGCGCCATGTTTGTTTGTGTTGGCTTCACTCTGTGACGTCACAGGAAAATGGACGGGTGTATATAACGATGGTTAAAATCAGGCACTTTGAAGCTTTTTTTAGGGATATTGCGTGATGGGTAAAATTTAGAAAAAAACTTCGAAAAATAAAATAAGCCACTGGGAACTGATTTTTAATGGTTTTAACCATTCTGAAATTGTGATAATGTTCCCCTTTAAGAAAAAAAAAATATTTTGTTGTATTTATAAAAACAATTATATATCCTTCAAGGTAAAAACTCATTGAAATTAAAATCTATTTTACAAGAGTGATGTGGCCAAGATAGCAGCAAAAAAACAGGTTTCATCAATACATGGGACAGCAAACCATAAACATAAACACATAGGTAAAAAAAAAAAAAAGATTCAATAAAACCAATTTTAAAAACAATGCCCAATAGAAACAGCTTATTGATCTTTTAAAATGGCCTGAAATTCCCCCCAAAGTGATCAATTCAGTTACCCTCCAATCTTTTGGTAAGTCATTCTATCACCATGAACCAGCAAATCTAAAGGCTTTTATTTTTATTTTTTTTTAACCAAGACTTGTGTTGATTCTAGGAACCAACACGCCAAGAATGGCCTTTGACCGCAAACTGTAGCGACTGGAGTCTCTTCACACAAAAGAAGATAAATAAGGGGTGAACCGGAGCAAGACGGGATTTATAAATAGAACAAAAACATTGATCGGGAAAATCTGCGGACTGACAAAGATGGACAGTTTGCCTTTGCATATAAAGTGCAATGGTTGCCACAACCAGTAATAAAACATAAGCTACAGTGATAAATAATATTCAGTTTTTTTCACATAATTTCCAGGCTTATTTATTAAAAGCAAGTCTCCATAATCTAGCAAAGGCATACAAGTGGTCGGATTCAAGCGTTTCCTAACTTGTAGGAAAAAACAGGACTAATTTAATTTTAAGTTTACACACAAGTTTTTTTTTATGTGAGATTTAAACGACAATTTTTCACCAGTAACAATCCCTAAGTACTTAAATGCCGAGACCATTTCAAGTGTAACCTTATGAACACTTGACATTTTTGGATTGTTCGATGGCAGTCGTTTGCCATTTGAAAATAACATCGCCTTAGAGTTGTTTCAGCTGAATCAGATGGTACTGAACAACATCAAAAGCTGACTGCAAGCGCTCAAATGTTTTATTATTATTTAAAGGGGAACTTCTCTATTTTGGGAATGCTGTCTTATCATCCAAAAAACCACAACCACAATCTACCGATCTCAGGGCGGACACTAACCACTAGGCCACTGAGTCGGGACAACTCTACCAGGGTCAGGGAGTGAGTTTTACCAATGTACACTTGGCCCAGTGGCCTCCATTATACTCAACCCCCCTAAACGTCACTCTAATCCGGGTCACGGCACCGATTTAACCCAACTAGAAACATGTTAAATACCACTTGAAAGGCACATAGAGTAGCATTTCTCTGCTGACTGCATAAGCACCGACGATCGATCGAAACGCCCACAATGTATGTGCTGCCGGGCACAAAATGGCTGCCATGCAGGCACAAAATTGATGGATAAAGGGTTCGTACATTGAGATTCTACTGTAGTATTGTGAAAGGATGCATATATGTTTAAGAGTTCTTTCTTTTTACATAGCCATGTTTACAACTGCTAGTACTTTTCCTTTGTGTATTCTACCAGTCTCTCTTTGTCTTCAGATTGTCTGTTTAGTGTCTTAAACCATCAGGAATGTGAAATACAACACCCACTGGTTTCTTATCAGTGGTGCGAGGGGGAGATGGGGGTTTTCTTTGTGTGAAAAGAAGTTGGTTTTTCCCTTGTAATGCCAGATCAACTAGAGTAGCCAATATTAATGTATTGGTTACGTTGACGGTGGCAGAGGGGTTAGTGCATCTGCCTCACAATACGAAGGTCCTGAGTAGTCTTGGGTTCAATCCCGGGCTCGGGATCTTTCTGTGTGGAGTTTGCATGTTCTCAACTAGTACTCCGGCTTCCTCCCACCTCCAAAGACATGCACCTGGGGATAGGTTGATTGGCAACACTAAATTGGCCCTAGTGTGTGAATGTGAGTGTGAATGTTGTCTGTCTATCTGTGTTGTCCCTGCGATGAGGTGGCAACTTGTCCAGGGTGTGCCCGGCCTTCTGCCTGATTGTAGCTGAGATAGGCTCCAGCGCCCCCCCGCGACCCCAAAGGGAATAAGCGGTAGCAAATGGATGGGATGGATGGATGGTTAAGTTGAACTCCTAAAGCTTTAGTAAAACTTGAAAATATTCCAATTATGTCTTGATGGTCCTTTTTACTCAGCATATATGTCATCGAAAGAACTTGGGATTGACCAGTAACTTAGATTCCCTGGGAGGAAGAACTGGTCCGAGGCAGGAGTATCCATGTTGGAGATACGGCAAATGAGTATAGCTCGGACAACAGCCGGTCAATGAGACAGAGAAAAATCTACATTCTGACACTGTTGGAGAGGGAGGGTTTCATTTGCTTCATGAACGCCTTCATGTCAGAACTGTTTGCAGACAGACTCAAAAAAGCGTGTTATAAAAAGTGACTGTGGAGCAAAATGTACGTAATGTTTGCACCAATAATACACCAATAATGCACCGACTATCTAAACCACTGGGAAGTGTTTTAAAATGTATATGGAAATCATCCTAGGTCCCCTTTAAAGATAATTGCCAACAATCAGCTGAAAGCAGGTGAGAATGTATTCTAGATGAACAACGTCTACAAAATGAGCGGGGCAAATTTCAGTGTCATCCAGATTCTTCCCATCCAAATCATGATTGAGGCTTGCAGTCCGTAATCGCCTCATTTCTTCCCACAATTGCTCTGTCTGCTCTCCCTGATTTTCTCACAACTCTGGGCAGCCGCCCGTGCATCGGATGTTTTTCTCCGTCTCATCGATCGGGACAACCGGGAACACGGGAATAGTTGGATAGTTTTTTTTCAAACCGGCTGTTGTCCGAGCTATACTCATTTGCCGTATCTCCCACATGGATGAGGATACTACTTAGACAAACTTTAAACTTTCTACGGTGGAATCTCAATGTACGAACCCTTCGTCCATCAATTGTGTGCCTGCATGGCAGCCATTTTGTGCCCGGCAGCACATTCATTGTGGGCGTTTCTAGCATGTTTCTAGTTGGGTTGAATCGGTGCCGTGACCCGGATTAAAGTGACATTTAGGGGGGGGTGAGTATAATGGAGGCTAGCCAGGGCAACTGGGCCAAGTGTATGTTGATAAACCTCACTCCCTGATAGTGTTGTCTCGATATCAATTTTTCGGTACCAAAATATAGTTTTCGGTACTTTTCAGTACTTTTCTAAATAAGGGGACCTCAAAAAATTGCCATATTGGCTTTATTTTAACAAAAAATCTTAGGATACATTAAACATCCATCCATCCATTTTCCGCCCCCCGCTTATTCCCTTTGAGGTTGCGGGGGGCGCTGGAGCCTATCTCAGCTACAATTGGGCGGAAGGCGGGGTACACCCCGGACAAGTTTCCACCTCATCGCAGGGCCTACATTAAACATATGTTTCTTTTTGCAAGTTTTTCCCTAAATAAAATACTACTCTGTGTGCCTTTCAAGTGGTATCTAGCATGTTTCTAGTTGGGTTGAAACGGTGCCGTGACCCGGATTAGAGTGACGTTTAGGGGGGGTGAGTATAATGGAGGCCAGCCAGGGCAACTGGGCCAAGTGTATGTTGATAAACCTCACTCCCTGATAGTGTTGTCCTGATACCAATTTTTCGGTACCAAAATATAGTTTTCGGTACTTTTCAATACTTTTCTAAATAAGGGGACCTCAAAAAATTGCCTTATTGGCTTTATTTTAACAAAAAATCTTAGGTAACATTAAACATCCATCCATCCATTTTCTACAGCTTATTCCCTTTGGGGTTGCTGGAGCCTATCTCAGCTACAATCGGGCGGAAGGCGGGGTACACCCTGGACAAGTTTCCACCTCATCGCAGGGCCTACATTAAACATATGTTTCTTTTTGCAAGTTTTTCCTTAAATAAAATACTACTCTGTGTGCCTTTCAAGTGGTATCTAGCATGTTTCTAGTTGGGTTGAAACGGTGCCGTGACCCGGATTAGAGTGACGTTTAGGGCGGGGTGAGTATAATGGAGGCCAGCCAGGGCAACTGGGCCAAGTGTATGTTGATAAACCTCACTCCCTGATAGTGCTTGTTAAAATAAAGCCAATAATGCCATATTTTTGTGGTCTCCCTTATTAAGAAAAGTACATTATGGGACCGGTACCGGTACTTAAATATCGGTATCGGTACAACCCTAATATACATGTATCCATCCATCCATTTTCTACCGCTTATTCCCTTTGGTGTCGCGGGGGGCGCTGGAGCCTATCTCAGCTACAATCGGGCGGAAGGCAGGGTACACCCCGGACAAGTCGCCACCTCATCGCAGGGCCTACATTAAACATATGTTTCTTATTGCAAGTTTGTCCTTAAATAAAATACTACTCTGTGTGCCTTTCAAGTGGTATCTAGCATGTTTCTAGTTGGGTTGAAACGGTGCCGTGACCCGGATTAGAGTGACGTTTAGGGCGGGGTGAGTATAATGGAGGCCAGCCAGGGCAACTGGGCCAAGTGTATGTTGATAAACCTCACTCCCTGATAGTGTTGTCCTGATACCAATTTTTTGGTACCAAAATATAGTTTTCGATACTTTTCAATACTTTTCTAAATAAGGGGACCTCAAAAAATTGCCTTATTGGCTTTATTTTAACAAAAAATCTTAGGATACATTAAACATCCATCCATCCATTTTCTACCGCTTATTCCCTTTGGGGCTGTGGGGGGCGCTGGAGCCTATCTCAGCTACAATCGGGCGGAAGGCAGGGTACACCCTGGACAAGTCGCCACCTCATCGCAGGGCCTACATTAAACATATGTTTCTTTTTGCAAGTTTTTCCTTTAATAGAATACTACTCTGTGTGCCTTTCAAGTGGTATCTAGCATGTTTCTAGTTGGGTTGAAACGGTGCCGTGACCCGGATTAGAGTGACGTTTAGGGCGGGGTGAGTATAATGGAGGCCAGCCAGGGCAACTGGGCCAAGTGTATGTTGATAAACCTCACTCCCTGATAGTGCTTGTTAAAATAAAGCCAATAATGCCATATTTTTGTGGTCTCCCTTATTAAGAAAAGTACATTATGGGACCGGTACCGGTACTTAAATATCGGTATCGGTACAACCCTAATATACATGTATCCATCCATCCATTTTCTACCGCTTATTCCCTTTGGTGTCGCGGGGGCGCTGGAGCCTATCTCAGCTACAATCGGGCGGAAGCAGGGTACACCCTGGACAAGTCGCCACCTCATCGCAGGGCCTACATTAAACATATGTTTCTTATTGCAAGTTTGTCCTTAAATAAAATACTACTCTGTGTGCCTTTCAAGTGGTATCTAGCATGTTTCTAGTTGGGTTGAATCGGTGCCGTGACCCGGATTAGAGTGACGTTTAGGGCGGGGTGAGTATAATGGAGGCCAGCCAGGGCAACTTGACAAAGTGTACGTTGGTAAACAGCACTCCCTGATAGTGTTGTCCCGATACTGGTACCAAAATATACTTTTCGGTACTTTTCAATACTTTTATAAATAAAGGGGACCACAAAAATTGCATTATTGGCTTTATTTTAAAACCTTAGTGTACGTATCTTGCTGATTGTATTGTACCATACCTGTATGTCCCGGCAAGAAATCTGCGTTCAAAGAACTCCGGCTTATTAGTGATTCCCAGAGCCCAAAACAAGTCTGCGGGCTATAGAGCGTTTTCTATTGGGGCTCCAGTACTATGGAATACCCTCCCGGTAACAGTTAGAGATGCTACCTCAGTAGAAGCATTTAAGTCCCATCTTAAAACTCATTTATATACTCTAGCCTTTAAATAGACCCCCCTTTTAGACCAGTTGATCTGCCGTTTCTTTTCTGCTCTGCCCCGCTCTCCTTCGTGGACGGGGGCCCAGATTAGGTGACCACAGATGACGCGCTAGCTGTCCAAAGTCGGGACCCAGGGTGGACCACTCATATGTGCATCAGTTGGGGACATCTCTGTGCTGCTGACCTGTCTCCGCTCAAGATGATCTCCTGCTGGACTCTCACTATTATGCTAGATCCACTATGGACTGGACTCTCACAATATTATGTTAGATCCACTATGGACTGGACTCTCTCACTATTATGTTAGATCCACTATGGACTGGACTCTCACACTATTATGTTAGATCCACTATGGACTGGACTCTCACAATATTATGCTAGATCCACTATGGACTGGACTCTCACAATATTATGCTAGATCCACTATGGACTGGACTCTCACACTATTATGTTAGATCCACTATGGACTGGACTCTCACTATTATATTAGATCCACTATGGACTGGACTCTCACACTATTATGTTAAATCCACTATGGACTGGACTCTCACACTATTATGTTAGATCCACTATGGACTGGACTCTCACTATTATGTTAGCTCCACTATGGACTGGACTCTCACAATATTATGCTAGATCCACTATGGACTGGACTCTCACACTATTATGTTAGATCCACTATGGACTGGACTCTCACACTATTATGTTAGATCCACTATGGACTGGAATCTCACACTATTATGTTAGATCCACTATGGACTGGACTCTCACACTATTATGTTAGATCCACTATGGACTGGACTCTCGCAATATTATGCTAGATCCACTATGGACTGGACTCTCACAATATTATGTTAGATCCACTATGGACTGGACTCTCACAATATTATGCTAGATCCACTATGGACTGGACTCTCACAATATTATGCTAGATCCACTCGACATCCATTGTCCTCACATCTGCGGTCCCCTCCAAGGTTTGTAATTGTCATGCCATTGGTTTGAGATTTTTCTTGCCCTGATGTGGGATCTGAGCCAAGGATGTCGTTGTGGCTTGTGCAGCCCTTTGAGACACTCGTGATTTTATATATATATATATATATATATACATACATACAGATACATATACATTGACATACATACATAGTGCCTCATATTGTGTAGAAAGTGTACAAACTTGCACAGAAATATGGATTTTTGTTGAAACTGGAACCCATTTTTGTTAACATTGTTTCTTAAGGAAACATTTGCTTCAATATGCAAACTGTTCCATTTAACTCCAAGTACCAATTTGAGTTCATAAATCAAAGTTCTCCTGTATACAACTACTTTGATGCTTTTGTACGATGCCCGGCAAGCTGCAACACCCACACAGATCCTATAAACATCCTTGACATTGACAACGTTAATTCAACTCCCAGCCTCCAGGAGCAGTACCACACACACACACACACACACACACACACACACACACAACTCTCATATTTCAATCAATAATCAGGGTGGGATGCAATTAGTAAACGTTGAAGGCTTGTGAGATTCACGTCGGAGATCAATCGAGCAGCAAGGCGGGCTCCTCATTGGAGTGATTCACAGCCCAACAGTTTGTCCCCCCGCTGAGCCCGAATCTATGCCATCTATCTTCTTTACACCAAGCATTCAAGGTTGGAAATATGCATCCGTCAAATGTCCCCCCATTACCCCGGCTGCCTGTCACACCTGGGGCAGCTCACAACCAGCCAGGAGAAGGGGAAAAAAAATAGACAGAGTGGAGCTGTCAGCCAGAGAACCCACAGTGGACTGAACAGGCAGCAGCTTCCCCAGCTCTCATTTCCTCAAAACGCAGATATTTTTCTGGGTCTCCGGGTGAGTGCCGGGTTAATGACAAGGACGGTGTCGGGCAAGTTGCTGAGCCAGCTCTTTCCCCCCCCTTTGCTAAGAGTGGATGGTTTTATTCATCGCGTTAGACAGTTTTCCGATACGTCGCCAACGTGGGAACGTGACGAGGGTGGTAGGTAACCCGAAATTCTGGGGATGGTAGATTGATAGTCGTGGTACACTCCGCTCAAACGTCCTCAGTAATGTTAAGTAAACACAGCCCTACAAACACCGTGGAAGTGGAGCTCTGAGTACCAATGGCGCGTGAACCACATCAACCAGTCTTTTCACATCACAAAGCTATTTCTCTTATCCCCCCCCCCCCCCCGCGCGTTTCCAGAGAGAGCGCCGTTATTCCGTCATGAATGAAATATAAGAACGGCTCTGTATTACTTATGAGACCTAATGTAAGTTTTGCGTTCAACTACTTTTCAGGGTCCGAAATAAAACAGAGTTTACAGATCAGTTATCAAGCGTACGGCGATGCAGATCGGAGGCGTTCCAGCCCGCAGAGAAGCCCGCTTTTACTCAAGTGTCAAAAGGATGACATAAAGTTAAATGTATTCAGACATTTAAACATTTGACGGATAAAGAGAGGATTTTTTTTTATATATATATATATATACATGTAGTCCGAAATGGAATGGATCAAAAAATAAAGCTTGTTACACCTATCCCAGTTTATTTACAAAACAAGAACAGAACAAACTGCATACTGGTTTTCTGTGTGTCCGCCCCGAGATCGGTAGGTTGTGAGTTCAAACCCCGGGCCGAGTCATACCAAAGACTATAAAAAATGGGAGCCATTACCTCCCTGCTTGGCACTCGGCACCAAGGGTTGGAATTGGGGGTTAAATCACCAAAAATGATTCCCGGGCGCGGCCAATGCTGCTGCTCACTGCTCCCCTCACCTCCCAGGGGGGTGAACAAGGGGATGGGTCAAATGCAGAGGACAAACCCCGGGCCGAGTCATACCAAAGACTATATAAAAAATGGGAGCCATTACCTCCCTGCTTGGCACTCGGCACCAAGGGTTGGAATTGGGGGTTAAATCACCAAAAATGATTCCCGGGCGCGGCCAATGCTGCTGCTCACTGCTCCCCTCACCTCCCAGGGGGGTGAACAAGGGGATGGGTCAAATGCAGAGGACAAATTTCACCACACCTAGTGTGTGTGTGACAATTTTTTGGTACTTTAACTTTAACTTAACAATTCTCAACATTTGTATATAATTGATTGCTTCAAGGGCAGGACAGTGGTACAGCGGTTAGCGCGTGTGGGGGGTTCGAGCCCCGGGCTCGGGGTCTTTCTGAGTGGAGTTTGCATGTTCTCCACATGGGTTCCCTCCGGGTACTCCGGCTTTCCCCCCACATCCAACGTCATGCACCTGGGGATAGGTTGATTGGCAACACTAAACTGTCCCTAGTGTGTGAGTCTGGGTGTTGTCTATCTGTCTGTGTTGGCCACGCCATGAGATGGCGACTTGGCGGTAGAAAAATGGATGGCTGGATGATTGCTTCAAAAGGATTTTAAAGTCTTTTAGCTCTTGGTCCAACTTATTTCGTACGTTCGTCCCGACAAAAGCCAAACGATGCTACTTCGCACTGGTTCTGATGTATGTGTTTCTTCCTTTCTGAAATTGGAACAATCCCTAAACACACACTGGTCACTTGTTATTACTTATGTTAAACATTAAAGTCGACCAAATCCTTCAATTTCCCGAGAAATTCAATGCACATTGAATTGTTAATGCAGGCGAACACGACAAATACCAACCGACGGCAACGCTGTGACCTTTTCCCCGTGTCGCATAACTGTGTACTCCTAATCATCCAATCATCGTCCTTCCTTAGACGGGAAGTTAACGTTCCGTGCGTGCTGAATTCCAATCGCTGTCCTTCTGTCTGCTGTCCTTACCACCTGTTTGGAACCTTTCCGGTTCTCTAAAGCCCCATTCCGGTGATTCCCTTCATGCATAACTTTGGACCGACACAGCGGGGCAGCAATTTCCAGGTCGTACCAAAGTGCTCCGTGCTGTACCAGATTGAAAGGATCCTGGAACACCTTCGCTTGAGTCCCGGTTCTTTCAATGCACCAGGACTGATTCCCTGCCATACCCCTTCTTTCCTCCACCTTCATGCCACTTCACACAAAACAGCCATGGTCACACTCCGTAAGCCACACTCGGACGCTCCGCTAACAGGTACGAAACAACTTCCCTCGCTTCCGTCCCTCAGCGCTCAAAATCAAATTCATCACAGCGCAAACGGCGCGGCGCCTGCACAGACGGATCAATTTGCGCCCCGGCAGCCTGTGAGCGACGAGCTTCCCGGTGTTGCGGCACCTCGGCGCCAAGTGAATAAATCACAGAAGGTCTTACCTGGGATCTCGGCGATGCTGCTTGCTTGCTTGCTGCTGCTGCGGTTTGTAACAGATCACATCTCTGCAAGTGGGACGGAGTCCGGGAGGAGGAGGACGGAGAAGATGCGAAGGGGGGGCGGGAGAGAGAGAGGAGCTGGCGAGGGGGAGAGAAAGAGTCTGTGGGCAACAAGACGGAAAGCATAGGAGAGAGTGGAGTAGTGACAGCGGTGAGGCTGCCTTCCACTGACGGGGATGCGTTGGCTCTGGGAGGCGCCACTACTCAGCCCAGTGGCATCCTACAAAACCATTGGCTAAGAGGAATGATTTCCTAATAAGCCATCCTGGCGGTCTTGGAGTGAACACACCCTCTCTCTCCCTTTGATGTGTGTGCTAACACACTCACACACTTTATGCAAAGAATATCTTGGTCACCCCTCCCGTCTGCGGTTCTCTTTGCTCTCTCAAGTTCTCCCCGACGCAAACCGCAGTCTTTGTTCGCGGTTGTTGCAGGGTGCGTGTTTTGTGCATCTTCCCCCTCGAGACATTTTACCAGTTTTCGGTTGCACTTTATTTCAAAAGCTGCTTGCAATGGAGGTTCGTTTGTGTGTCTTTATAACGAGAGCTTTTTTTTGACATTGAATTTTTTGCGTTTGAATTTTTTTTCCATCAAATTATGCTGAGGATTTAATTGGAAAAAAATTAAGTGTATAAAAATGCTGTTTTAAAATTCAGTGTAAAAAAATTCAGTTTAAAAAAATTAAATGTATAAAAATTCAGTGTAAAAAAAATCAGTGTATAAAAATTGTGTGTGAAAATGTCAGTGTATAAAAATTCAGTGTAAAAAAATTCAGTGTAAAAAAAAAATCAGTGCAAAAAATTCATTATATAAAAATTCAGTTTAAAAAAATTAAATGTATAAAAATGCAGTGTAAAAAAAATCAGTGTATAAAAATTCAGTGTAAAAAAAAACAGTGTATAAAAATTCAGTGTAAAGAAATTCAGTGTATAACAATTAAATGTATACAATTTTAGTGTATAAAAATTAAATGTTTACAATTTAAGTGTATAAAAATTCAGTGTAAAAAAATTCAGTTTAAAAAAATTAAATGTATAAAAAAAAATCAGTGTATAAAAATTGTGTGTTAAAATTTCAGTGTATAAAAATTCAGTGTAAAAAAATTCAGTGTAAAAAAAAAATCAGTGCAAAAAATTTATTGTATAAAAATTCACTTTAAAAAAATTAAATGTATAAAAATGCAGTGTAAAAAAAATCAGTGTATAAAAATGCAGTGTAAAAAATTCAGTGTATAAAAATTAAATGTATAAAATGTAAGTGTATAAAAATTCAGTGTAAAAAGATTACGTGCAAAACATACAGTGTATAAAAAGTCAGTGTAAAAATAATTGTGTGTAAAATAATTCAGTGTATAAAAATTCAGTGTAAAAAAATTCAGTTAAAAAAAATGCAATGTATTAAAATTCAGTGTATAAAAATTCAGTGTATAAAAAGTCAGTGTAAAAATAATTATGTGTAAAATCATTCAGTGTAAAAAAAATTCAGTCTATAAAAATTCAGTGTAAAAAAATGTAATGTAAAAAAATTCAGTGTATAAAAATTCAGTGTAAAAAAATGTAATGTAAAAAAATTCAGTGTATAAAAATTCAATGTATAAAAAAATTAGTGTATAAACATTCTGTGTAAAAAATTCAGTACATAAAAATACAGTGTAAAAAAAAATCAGTGCAAAAAATGAATTATATAAAAATTCAGTTTAAAAAAATTCAATGTATAAAAATTCAGTGTAAAAAAATAAAGTAAAAAAAAAATTCAATGTATAAAAATTCAGTGTAAAAAAAATTAGTGTATAAAAATTCTGTGTGAAAAATTCAGTGTATAAAAATTCAGTGTAAAAAAAAATCAGTGCAAAAAAATAATTATATAAAAATTCAGTTTAAAAAAATTAAATGTATAACAATTCAGTGTAAAAAAATCAGTGTATAAAAATTCAGTTTAAAAAATTCAGTGTATAAAAATTAAATGTATAAAATTTAAGTGTATAAAAATTCAGTTTAAAAAAATTATGTGCAAAAGATTCAGTGTATAAATATTCAGTGTATAAAAGTCAGTGTAAAAATAATTGTGTGTAAAATCATTCAGTGTATAAAAATTCAGTGTAAAAAAATTTAAGTTTAAAAAAATTCAATGTATAAAAATTCAGTGTAAAATGAATTATGTGTAAAGTCATTCAGTGTATAAAAATTCAGTGTAAAAAAAGTCAGTGTAAAAATAATTGTGTGTAAAATCATTCAGTGTATAAAAATTCAGTGTAAAAAAAATCCATCCATCCATCCATCCATCTTCTTTCGCTTATCCGAGGTCGAGTCGCGGGGGCAGCAGCCTAAGCAGGGAAGCCCAGACTTCCCTCTCTCCAGCCACTTCGTGCAGCTCCTCCCGGGGGATCCCGAGGCGTTCCCAGAGACATAGTCTTCCCAACGTGTCCTGGGTCTTCCCCATGGCCTCCTCCTAAAAAAGTTAAAAAAAAAATTCAATGTATAAAAATTCAGTGTATAAAACTTCAGTTTGAAAAAAATAAATGTATAAAAATTCAGTGTAAAAAAAATCAGTGTATAAAAATTGTGTGTGAAAAATTCAGTTTAAAAAAATTCAGTGTAAAAAAAAAATCAGTGCAAAAAATTCATTTTATAAAAATTCAGTTTAAAAAATGAAATGTATAAAAATTCAGTGTAAAAAAAATCAGTGTATAAAAATTCAGTGTAAAGAAATTCAGTGTACAACAATTAAATGTATAAAATTTAAGTGTATAAAAATTCAGTGTAAAAAAATTATGTGCAAAAGATTCAGTGTATAAAAAGTCAGTGTATAAAAAGTCAGTGTAAAAATAATTGTGTGTAAAATCATTCAGTGTATAAAAATTCAGTGTAAAAAAATTTAAGTTTAAAAAAATTCAATGTATAAAAATTCAGTGTAAAATGAATTATGTGTAAAATTATTCAGTGTATAAAAATTCAGTGTAAAAAAAGTCAGCGTAAAAATAATTGTGTGTAAAATCATTCAGTGTATAAAAATTCAGTGTAAAAAAAAATCCATCCATCCATCCATCCATCTTCTTCCGCTTATCCGAGGTCGAGTCGCGGGGGCAGCAGCCTAAGCAGGGAAGCCCAGACTTCCCTCTCCCCAGCCACTTCGTCCAGCTCCTCCCGGGGGATCCCGAGGCGTTCCCAGGCCAGCCGGGAGACATAGTATTCCCAACGTGTCCTGGGTCTTCCCCGTGGCCTCCTCCTAAAAAAAAATAAGTTTAAGCAAATTCAATGTATAAAAATTCAGTGTATAAAACTTCAGTTTGAAAAAATTAAATGTATAAAAATTCAGTGTAAAAAAAATCAGTGTATGAAAATTGTGTGTGAAAAATTCATTGTAAAAAAAAAATCAGTGCAAAAAATTCATTATATAAAAATTCAGTTTAAAAAAATTAAATGTATAAAAATTCAGTGTAAAAAAAATCAGTGTATAAAAATTCAGTGTAAAGAAATTCAGTGTATAACAATTAAATGTATAAAATGTAAGTGTATAAAAATTCAGTGTAAAAAAATTATGTGCAAAAGATTCAGTGTATAAAAATTCAGTGTATAAAAAGTCAGTGTAAAAATAATTGTGTGTAAAATCATTCAGTGTATAAAAATTCAGTGTAAAAAAATTTAAGTTTAAAAAAAAATCAATGTATAAAAATTCAGTGTATAAAAATTCAGTGTGAAAAGAATTATGTGTAAAATCATTCAGTGTATAAAAATTCAGTGTAAAAAAAGTCAGTGTAAAAATAATTGTGTGTAAAATCATTCAGTGTATAAAAATTCAGTGTAAAAAAATCCATCCATCCATCCATCCATCTTCTTCCGCTTATCCGAGGTCGGGTCGCAGGGGCGGCAGCCTAAGCAGGGAAGCCCAGACTTCCCTCTCCCCAGCCACTTCGTCCAGCTCCTCCCGGGGGATCCCGAGGCGTTCCCAGGCCAGCCGGGAGACATAGTCTTCCCAACGTGTCCTGGGTCTTCCCCGTGGCCTCCTAAAAAAATGTAAGTTTAAAAAAATTCAATGTATAAAAATTCATTGTATAAAACTTCAGTTTGAAAAAATTAAATGTATAAAAATTCAGTGTAAAAAAATCCATCCATCCATCCATCTTCTTTCGCTTATCCGAGGTCGGGTCGCGGGGGCAGCAGCCTAAGCAGGGAAGCCCAGACTTTCCTCTCCCCAGCCACTTCGTCCAGCTCCTCCCGGGGGATCCCGAGGCGTTCCCAGGCCAGCCGGGAGACATAGTCTTCCCAACGTGTCCTGGGTCTTCCCCGTGGCCTCCTAAAAAAATGTAAGTTTAAAAAAATTCAATGTATAAAAATTCATTGTATAAAACTTCAGTTTGAAAAAATTAAATGTATAAAAATTCAGTGTAAAAAAATCCATCCATCCATCCATCTTCTTTCGCTCATCCGAGGTCGGGTCGCGGGGGCAGCAGCCTAAGCAGGGAAGCCCAGACTTTCCTCTCCCCAGCCACTTCGTCCAGCTCCTCCCGGGGGATCCCGAGGCGTTCCCAGGCCAGCCGGGAGACATAGTCTTCCCAACGTGTCCTGGGTCTTCCCCGTGGCCTCCTCCTAAAAAAATTTAAGTTTAAAAAAATTCAATGTATAAAAATTCATTGTATAAAACTTCAGTTTGAAAAAATTAAATGTATAAAAATTCAGTGTAAAAAAAATCAGTGTATAAAAATTGTGTGTGAAAAATTAAATGTAAAAAAATTCATTGTAAAAAAAAAAATCAGTGCAAAAAATTCATTATATAGAAATTCAGTTTAAAAAAATTAAATGTATAAAAACTCAGTGTAAAAAAAATCAGTGTATAAAAATTCAGTGTAAAGAAATTCAGTGTATAACAATTAAATGTATATAATTTAAGTGTATAAAAATTCAGTGTAAAATAATTGTGTGTAAAATCATTCAGTGTATAAAAATTCAGTGTAAAAAAATTTAAGTTTAAAAAAAATCAATGTATAAAAATTCAGTGTATAAAAATTCAGTGTATAAAAAGTCAGTGTAAAAATAATTATGTGTAAAATCATTCAGTGTAAAAAAAAATTCAGTGTCTAAAAAATTCAGTGTAAAAAAATTCAGTGTAAAAAAATGTAATGTAAAAAAATGGATGGTTCTGAGACAGGATCGATTGCTTCTGACTTAATATACCGGAACTGAGTCTTACTTTTTGAAGCAGCAAATTTTTCGATGCTGAATTTTTCAGCACTGAATTTTTATACACTACATATTTTAACACGGAATTGTTTTTTTTACTGAATCATTACTCACAAAATTCTTTAACACTGAATTTTATTACACTGAATTTTTATACACTGAATTTTTTAACAGTAATTATTTTTAATTCTATAAACGATATATACTTCAGCCTCTAAAAACAGCTGAAAAACATTACAATTCAGTTTACAGAGTCACTTATTTATTTTAATCTGCCCTTTTTTTAGCCACATGGGCAAATAATATTGTAGATCCAAATTGGAGAGTGGGATACTTTATTATTGCATTGTACTGCATTATTTGTGTTAGGATGGATAGATAGATACTGCATTTTTTATTTTTCTACTTACCCTGCCGTGATTTGATATCCAATCTGGGCCATGTGGGAGAAAAAGATGGAACTGGGTCACTTGAACCAAAACAGCATATTTTCTGCACGACACCTGCATCTTAGTTATTGTTCCTTATTCCCACTCAGGTCAAGGCACATTTCCCGCACTCCAGTGTTAAAAAAAAATGGTGAGTTTAAAAAGAATCTCTGTCCACATGTAAACATGTTTGCCGAATGCCGGGCCCTTTTTCTGTCCAATCAGAAGCCTGAAAAAGCAGCCTCAGCTAATTTATAAGGCCTGTGTTCACCAATATTGTGATGTATTACATGTACAATTAGGTGTATTTTACATAGGGTTGGGTACTTTTCACATTTGAACCAAAATAATACTCATTCAATTTTCAGTACTTGTGTATGTGTTCATTTGTTAATAAACATTGTTTCATAATAAACATTTAAAAAAATAATTGACCTGATAGAGTTAACTGTGCTGTCCAAGTTTTTACACAACTGAGTCTCATTTGCGAGTATTATGTCGTATAATTTGCATGCCGTTAGATGGCAGTAGTCTATAGACTGCACGGTGCTTCCTAGTGTCAGGTTCGAACACTGATGACATCTATTAAACAAGACAAGAGGCAAAGAATTAAACAGAGACAGAATTCAATTTGGACTCAATATTGAGGAGAGTCGTCTGTACACTGTACCCTTGCACAGTATCTCAGCACGCTCTCCCAAAAGATTGCACGCCTCTTTCTTTTATTTTGGACCCTCCCCGACCACATGGCCACCGCTGTTTCCAAAGGACAAAGGTCGCAAAAAGTTCACAGAAAAGGTCGTAAACAATTCACAGAAAAGGTCAGTTCAAAAAGAGTTCGTAAAATAGTTCAAAAAGAGGTCCATAAAATAGTTTAAAAAAGCGTTCGTAAACCAGTTCAAAAAGGAGGTTCAAAAAGAGGTCGTCTGGAAATTGGGCAGATCCTGTCTTCTCTCCGCTTTGAAGTCCTTGGGTTAGAACAATATCTTTCTGCTGATTACCATACATGAAATAATACAGGAACACCTTCTCCTCACCTCCTCATGAGCAAAATTGAACTCTGTCTCTGCGCGATTCATTGCTTCTTGTCTTGTTTAATAGATAGTTCGGTGTTTGAACCTGACAAAATGTACTTATTACCAATGTTAAAAACAGTACCTTTTTCTTATGTTTGAAGCTAATAGAACTGTTTGGCTAATTCATGGATTTTTCTTTGCTGCCGACCATAATTCAATATTTTATTTTATTTTTAAAACAGGCAAACACATTGATAAGGTGTGATGTTGTTTGTGCGATAGTGCCATCTTTTGGACAAGTTTGCCCACTGCAGGTGCTTTCAACTGGAAGTAGAAGTGCCGTCCATAGCGTTTCTACTCGTAGGAATTCTTCATTCATCGCTCCAGGCAATGTTTGTAAGTTTTGCAATATAACTAAAACAATTCATACTTACTGTTAAAAGTCAAAAGCTGTTTTTGACACTGAATTAATGTAACTGAATTTTTTGCGTTTTGAATTTTGTGAACTGAATTCAAATTATGCTGACAATTTAATTGAAAAAAAAAAACCAAATGTTAAAATCCCCTGTATAAAATTCACTTTAAAAAAATTCAGGGTAGAAAAATTCAGTGTAAAAAAAAAAATCCCCTGTATAAACGTCACTGTAAAACAATTCAGTGTAAACAATTCCGTGTATTAAAATGTTGTGTTAAAACCAATCAATGTATAAAATACAGTGTAAAAAAATGTGGTGTGTAAAAATTCAGTGTAAAAAAATTCAGTAAAAAAAAAAAATCAGTGTAAAAAGATTCAGATTAAATTATGCTGACAATTTAATTGAAAAAAAAAATTCTGTGTTTCATAATTTAATGTATAAAAATTCAGTGTAAAAATTCAATGTGTAAAAAAAATCAGATTAAATTATGCTGACAATTTAATTGAAAAAAAAAATCACTGTATAAAAAATTCAGTGTAAACAATTATGTGTATTAAAATGTGGTGTTAAAACCAATCAATGCATAAAATTCAGTGTAAAAAAAATTTGGTGTATAAAAATTCAGTGTAAAAAAATTCAGTAAAAAAAAAAAATCAGGGTAAAAAAAAATAGATTAAATGATGCTGACAATTTAATTGAAAAACAAATCTGTGTAAAAAAATCACTGTATAAAAAATTCAGTGTAAACAATTATGTGTATTAAAATGTGGTGTTAAAACCAATCAATGCATAAAATTCAGTGTAAAAAAAAATTGGTGTATGAAAATTCAGTGTAAAAAAATTCAGTAAAAAAAAAAATCTGTGTAAAAAAAATTAGATTAAATGATGCTGACAATTTAATTGAAAAAAAAAATCTGTGTAAAAAAATCACTGCATAAAAATTCAGTGTAAACAATTCGGTGTACAAAAATATCGTGTTAAAAACAATCAATGGATAAAAATTCAAAGCCTTAATTTGCCGGAAGTGAGTCTTGCTTTTTGAAGCAGCAAATTTTTCAGCACTGATTTTTTCTTACACGGAATTTTCTTACACTGAATTTTAAAACACGTGTTTTTTTCCTATGAATTTGTCAGCAAAATTTTATGTAAAAAAAAAAAAAATTCAGTTCACAAAGCTCAAACGCAGAAAAATTCAGTTCCATAAATTCAAGCTTTCAAAATAAAGTCACAAATGAACGTCCGTCCATACGTGGGTATGCACAAAATGAAACCCACGCTCGTAAATCAATAACTTCATCACTCGGGTTCTGTTTCTGTGTTCTGCTTTATTTTTACGATGATTGGCCTCCACCCCGATGCTGTCAAACGTGAAAGGTAAGATCTCGCCAAAGATTTAAAACTCTTGCTACAAATTTGAAAGACCAGGACTGATGCGCTGACGTTTCTTTCTTCTCCTCCACACATTGTACTCTCACCTTGTGTTGGACTTCATTTCCTGCCCTTCACTCAGTCTTGCAGGCTGACCTGTCAACAGTACACATCAATGACGGGTCACAGGTCAGGGTCAAAATGGTTCTGGCTTGCTACCACACCCCCACATCGGTGAGTGGGTGAGCATTTCTGCAGTGGAAAGGCTTTTGAAACAAGCAAAACCTCACACACCTTTTGCCGTCTATCACATTAGAAATTAATCAAATCTCATGGTGACCGAGAGTCAACACAAGACTTGACAGATAATTAATGAAATAGGCTTAGACGTTTTTTTTTTTTTTAGTAAATAATTGAAAGGGTACCTATTCTCACTGATAACCAGTGTTTGGAAAATGATGGAATTACTCTTCATTAAATGTAATTAATTACGAGTGAAAGTATTGAATGTGTTACTTAAAAGGAACATTCAAATGATTGTCAGGTTCAAACACTGATGACATCTATTAAACGAGACAAGAAGCAAGGAATTAAACAGAGACAGAATTAAATTTGGCTCAACTTGAGGAGAAACGTCTGGGCTGTACTCCAGCATGCTCTGGCGAAAGATTGTACGTTACCTCTTTTTATTTGGACTTTCCTTGTTTACATAACAACAGCTGTTTCTAAAGGAATGGGGGGTATGTAAACAGCCATTTTTTTGGGTCACATTAACACAAAATAAAAAGATGCCTCGTGCTTGTACGGGTCCTGGATCGAGCTTGGGCAGGTCTTGGATGACAATAGATAACCCCCCCTCCCGTCTCCTCCCATCGTACACAGCGGAATTTTCCAAGCCTTTGGCTTGGTGCAACAAAGACAGCTTTCGTCTGTTCACTGGGAACTCAGGGAACGGAAAGTTTTTTGATAATTTACATACAATTTTTCTGACAGAGATGTTTCATGAGAGCAGAGTGCTAGCTTAGCAGCGGCAGTTTGCAGGCAGTGACGGAAGCTCCGTTGAATCTTTTACTGGATTGTGTTACCTCTGGATTGCAAGCATGTCACTTCAAACATGGATATGTTGTTCATTATTCCCTCGTAGTAGTAGTAGTAGTAGTAAACCTTTTTTATGGGAACCCCTGACAAAAATGTATTTCTGTCGCGTGAGCGTGCACACTTGCTAAATATTATATACTGTATATTTAATATGTAAATATTACATGTATGTTATATTTTAAATTGCTACTAAGGCACTTTTTTAGACTACTTTATACCTGCATTATCCTTTCCATCCTTTGTAACTGAGCTACTGTGTGCAACGATTTCCCTTGTGGATCAATTAAGTTTGTCTAAGTCTAAGGTGCCCTGCTGGTACTTAGTCTGTCCACAACTGATCACTACCTGCAAGACAAACACATTATATTTGTGGTTATCGTAATAATAATAATAATAATAATATATTTTATTTGTAAAAAGCACTTTACATTGAGTAAACAACCTCAAAGTGCTACAGTGTATTAAACAAATTAAAAGATAATACAAAATAAATAAAAATAATAAACTAGAACAGCCAAATAGCTAAAACTAGTATGCATATATCTAAAAAAAAAAAAAAAAAAAAATTTTAAAAGAAGGGTTTTTAAGCCTTTTTTAAAAGCATCCACAGTCTGTGGTGCCCTCAGGTGGTCAGGGAGAGAGCGTTCCACAGAATTTTGTGTCCAAAAAAATGAAAGAGTTGGCCATTTCTATTGTATTAATGTGATTTTAAAGGACTATTATTGATCCAAATGTCCATGTGCTAAAAACTATTTCTCGTTAGAAAGCTACATAAAATATTGACTGTTGTCATGCGCACAACACATATGAATAAAGTGTTTGGATTATTCATTAAATCAATGTATTCTTTACAGTCAAAAAGTGATTCAAAGTGGTATTGACACTTCTCACCTGAGCAAACATTAGTAGACAACCATAAGTTGTCGTTTGTGGTGAATTTTGGCTTTTTAAAGGGTACTTCAACACGTAAACAGTACAGCTCTCTTAGGGGTATTATTTGATGCACAGATGAGACAATATTACTTTGAATCACTTTTGGACTATTAAGAAAACATTAGAATAGAATAGAAAGTACTTTTTTGATCCCTGGGGGAAATTCAGCACCACATTTTGCTTACAATAAACAATAAACACTTAAGTTTTTTTACATGTGAATAATATAAATACAGTCAATTATACAGCATTATTCACATGTGAATAATATAAATGCAGTCTATTATACAGCATTATTCACATGTGAATAATATGAATACAGTCTATTATACAGCATTATTCACATGTGAATAACAAATACAGTCTAGTATACAGCATTATTCACATGTGAATAATATAAATACAGTCTATTATACAGCATTATTCACATGTGAATAATATAAATACGGTCTATTATACAGCATTATTCACATGTGAATAATATAAATGCAGTCTATTATACAGCATTATTCACATGTGAATAATATAAATACAGTCTATGATACAGCATTATTCACATGTGAATAACATAAATACAGTCTATTATACAGCATTATTCACATGTGAATAAAATAAATACAGTCTATTATACAGCATTATTCACATGTGAATAATATAAATACAGTCTATTATACAGCATTATTCACATGTGAATAATATAAATACAGTCTATTATACAGCATTATTCACATGTGAATAACAAATACAGTCTATTATACAGCATTATTCACATCTGAATAATATAAATACAGTCTATTATACAGCATTATTCACTTGTGACTAATATAAATACAGTCTATTATACAGCATTATTCACATGTGAATAATATAAATACGGTCTATTATACAGCATTATTCACATGTGAATAATATAAATGCAGTCTATTATACAGCATTATTCACATGTGACTAATATAAATACAGTCTATTATACAGCATTATTCACATGTGAATAATATAAATACAGTATTATACAGCATTATTCACATGTGAATAATATAAATACAGTATATTATACAGCATTATTCACATGTGAATAATATAAATACAGTCTATTATACAGCATTATTCACATGTGAATAATATAAATACAGTCTATTAAACAGCATTATTCACATGTGAATAATATAAATACAGTCTATTATACAGCATTATTCACATGTGAATAATATACATACAGTCTATTATACAGCATTATTCACATGTGAATAATATAAATACAGTCTATTATACAGCATTATTCACATGTGACTAATATAAATACAGTCTATTATACAGCATTATTCACATGTGAATAATATGAATACAGTCTATTATACAGCATTATTCACATGTGAATAATATGAATACAGTCTATTATACAGCATTATTCACATGTGAATAATATGAATACGGTCTATTATACAGCATTATTCACATGTGAATAACAAATACAGTCTATTATACAGCATTATTCACATGTGAATAATATAAATACAGTCTATTATACAGCATTATTCACATGTGAATAATATAAATACAGTCTATTATACAGCATTATTCACATGTGAATAATATAAATACAGTCTATTATACAGCATTATTCACATGTGAATAATATAAATACAGTCTATTATACAGCATTATTCACATGTGAATAATATAAATACAGTCACTTTGCTCTAATGAATACCGTATTTTCCGGACCATAGGGCGCACCGGATTATAGGGCACACTGCTGATGAAGCGGGTCCAGTCAGGTCAATTATTATACAAAAGGAGCACCGGATTATAAGGCGCATTAAAGGAGTCATATTATTTTTATTTTTATTTCACTAAATGTAAAACACTTCCTTGTGGTCTACCCCAAACCCCATCCAACACCCTTGACGCAAATCCCTTAGGGGCAACGTCACCCTAACCCCACATCTGCGGTCCCCTCCAAGGTTGCTCATTGACATCCCATTGGGTTGAGTTTTTCCTTGCCCTGATGTGGGATCTGAGCCGAGGATGTCGTTGTGGCTTGTGCAGCCCTTTGAGACACTCGTGATTTAGGGCTATATAAGTAAACATTGATTGATTGTATTCTGTTTCCTGTTTGCCATCGCCAGTTCTTCTTGATTCCTGTTGCCTGTTTCCTGGTTCCTGATTCCTGTTTTCCTGCATTTCCTTCGGACATCGTAATCATGTTTCCCTGCAACAAGCCTACCATCTCTGCACCTTGGGGTTCGTCACCAACACTTCCCGACAGTTATAAGGCGCACTCTCTAGTTTTGAGGAAATGAAAGTATTTTAAGTGCGCCTTATGGTCCGAAAAACACGGTACATCCAAACTCTTTAACGATATGTATTATGTGCATGAACAAATAACAGTTAAAATTAGAGATGTCCGATAATATCGGACTGCCGATATTATCGGCCGATAAATGCTTAAAAATGTAATGTCGGAAATGATCGGTATCGGTTTCAAAAAGTAAAATGTATGACTTTTTAAAACGCCGCTGTGTACACGGCCGTAGGGAGAAGTACAGAGCGCCAATAAACCTTGAAGGCACTGCCTTTGCGTGCCGGCCCAGTCACATAATATCTAGAGCTTTTCACACACACAAGTGAATGCAATCATACTTGGTCAACAGTCATACAGGTCACACTGAGGGTGGCCGTATAAACAACTTTAACACTGTTACAAATATGCGCCACACTGTGAACCCACACCAAACAAGAATGACAAACACATTTTGGGAGAACAACAGAACAAATACCCAGAAACCCTTGCAGCACTAACTCTCCCGGGACGCTACAATATACACCCCCCGCTAATCCCTACCCAAACCCCGCCCACCTCAACCTCCTCATGCTCTCTCAGGGAGAGCATGTCCCAAATTCCAAGCTGCTGTTTTGAGGCATGTTAAAAAAAAATAATGCACTTTGTGACTTCAATAATAAATATGGCTTTTTTTTTTTCCATAACTTGAGTTGATTTATTTTGGAAAACCTTGTTACATTGTTTAATGCATCCAGCGGGGCATCACAACAAAATTAGGCATAATAATGTGTTAATTCCACGACTGTATATATCGGTATCGGTTGATATCGGAATCGGTAATTAAGAGTTGGACAATATCGGCAAAAAAGCCATTATCAGACCTTCCATCCATTCATCCATTTTCTACCGCTTAATCCCTTCGGGGTCGCGGGGGGCGCTGGAGCCTATCTCAGCTACAATCGGGCGGAAGGCGGGGCACACCCTGGACAAGTCGCCACCTCATAACAGGGCCAACACAGATAGACAGACAACATCCACACACTAGGGCCAATTTAGTGTTGCCAATCAACCTATCCCCAGGTGCATGTCTTTGGAGGTGGGAGGAAGCCGGAACACGCAGTCACGGGGAGAACATGCAAACTCCACACAGAAAGATCCCGAGCCCGGGATTGAACCCAGGACTGCTCAGGACCTTTGTATTGTGAGGCAGACGCACTAACCCCTCTTGCACCTTGCTGCCCATTTGTTGTATAGACATACTTGTCAACCCTTCCGGATTTTCCGGAGACTCCCGAAAACCTCCCGGGACAAATTTTCTCCCGAAAATCTCCCAAAATTCACGCGGACCTGAGTCCGCTTTCCCACAATATAAAGAACGTCTACAGTAAAGCAGTCCGTCTGCCGCAAACAGCAATGTTGTGACACTCTTAAACAGGACAATACTGCCATCTAGTGCATTTGATGAAAACACTTTGGTGCGTGCCACACAGCAATGCATCATCAGAGAGGGTGTTCAGCATGGTTAGAAAGATAGTGACAGAGAATAGAACAAGGATGGACAATTCAACCCTTAACTCAACAATGAGTAGATGAGTGTTATGTGTGTGTTTATGTGTAAATAAATGAACACTGAAATTCAAGTATTTATTTTATTCATATATATATATATATATATATATATATATATATATATATATATATGTATGTGTGGGGAAAAAAAATCACAAGACTATTTCATCTCTACAGGCCTGTTTCATGAGGGGGGTACCCTCAATCGTCAGGAGATTTTAATGGGAGCATTCGCATACCATGGTTTATATAGGGCACAGAGTGGGTGGGTACAGGCTGGCCTAGGGGCGTGGTGATTGGTTCATGTGTTACCTAGGAGGTGTTTCCGTCTATGGCGGCATGTTGTTACAATTTCGCTGCGCTTGTTGAGGGATGACAGGTCTGGACGGTAGATAATAAACAGTTTCTCTTTCAAGCATAGGTTGCATCTTTTATTACCACTATTGTAAGGTGTGCTGGATGCAAGAATTTGCCATGTTATTGAATATTCAACATTATTGTCTTTGAGGTCCCAAATGTGTTTGCTGAGTTCTGTGGTATTTCGCAGGTTTTTGTTCCTGAAAGAAGCCTTGTGGTTGTTCCATCTGGTTTTGAATTCACCCTCGGTTAATCCTACATATGTGTCGGATGTGTTAATGTCCTTGCGTATTACCTTAGATTGGTAGACAACTGATGTTTGTAAGCATTCCCCTTTGAGCTTACCTCCTAGGTAACACATGAACCAATCACCACGCCCAGGCCTGTAGAGATGAAATAGTCTTGTGATTTTTTTTCCCCACACATACATATATTGCGCTCTACTACGGTATCGAGCACTATTTTTTGGATAACCTTATTAAGACATATATATATATATATATATATATATATATATATATATATATATATATATATATATATATATATATATATAGCTAGAATTCACTGAAAGTCAATTATTTCTTATATATATATATATATATATATATATATATATATAGCTAGAATTCACTGAAAGTCAATTATTTCTTATATATATATATATATATATATATATATATATATATATATATATATATATATATATTAGAGATGCGCGGTTTGCGGGCACAACCGCGGTGTCCGCGGATTATCCGCGGATCGGGCAGATGAAATTAAAAAATATTAGATTTTATCCGCGGGTCGGGTCGGGTCGGGCGGTTGAAATAAAAAAAAATTACATTTTAAATAGATTCAGGCGGGTGGCAGTTAAACCAATTCGGAAATATATATACATAGTTAAATGTTGTTACCCACATACGAAAAACGAGCAGGCACCTGTAGCATATGCCACAACAGAAGAAAAAAAAAAAAAGAGATAGACACTTTTACGGAGCGGAGAAGGGACACCTCGCCGGGGTCCGGGACCGAGGCCCCTTACCGGGAGCCGTAGCTGAGGCGATCCGCGATCCGACACCCCGCCTCGTCTGCCTTCGCCGCGGCCGGCGTCACGCGCAGCAGGTAAGCAGCTTACCTGCCCGCCACCCCCGTGGCCAGGGTCTCGTAACAGGGGTCACTCCGCGCGCTCCGCCCGCGCAGCTTACCTGCCCGCCACCCCTGTTGCCGGGGGCGCGTAACAGGGGTCACTCCGCGCGCAGTGCGCTCACGAAAGGGGTGGGGCTTACCCTGGTTGATATAGACAGCAGGACGGTGGCCATGGAAGTCGAAACCCGCTAAAGAGTGTGTAACAACCCACCTGCCGAATCAACTAGCCCTGAAAATGGATGGCGCTGGAGCGTCGGGCCCATACCCGGCCGTCGCCGGCAACGAGACGCGCTTGGAGGTGCGCTCAGCGCGGCTCCCATATGATTGCGCACTGGTGTGCGTCTGGATCGTGACAGCGTGGCACGCGAATGGCTGTGCTGCATTGGATCAGTCTCCTTTCTTTAACAGGCAAAAGCTTTATAACCTCACTAATGCCTTGCATCGTCTATATTAGATATATAACAACGGGCGGGTGCGGGCGGGTGCGGGCGGGTGCGGGCGGGTGCGGTTCTGATCAAATGTTAGGTCGGGTGGATGGCGGATGGTTGACGACTTTCTGATGCGGTTGCGGATGAAATAATTGCCTATCCGCGCATCTCTAATATATATATATATGAAATACTTGACTTGGTGAATTCTAGCTGTAAATATACTCCTCCCCTCTTAACCACGCCCCCGCCCCAACCATGCCCCCCGCACCCACCCCCCACCCCCCACCTCCCGAAATTGGAGGTCTCAAGGTTGGCAAGTATGTGTATAGAGCTTGTAAACAAGAAAGTGTTTTTAGCACATCAACATCGTCAATCGCATTAATAGCAAAATAATGGCTAACTCTTTTATTTATTTGTTTTGTTCCACCTCGCAAAGATTGTGTTTGACATTTTCCTCGCAGAGTCAAGCAGCAAAGAAGAAGGCTGCAATGCCTGCATGCTGCTTGAACAGCACGAGCGGACTCCACGGTCAGGTATTACCTGTCTCATCGCGTTATTCCCAAGAAATGTTGAAAGAAGGCGTATTAACAATGGAGCTGACAAGTCCAATTTATATTTCTTGGAGCGGATTTGTTCTGCGCTGCCAGGGAACCCTTATTTAAATGACGGCAGTCTGAGGGCGGCTGTAATCTTGCGGGCTGCAATTAATGGGTAACGGTAATGATATCCGACGTGGGACGGCTGTCTGGTGGGGAAACAAACGTTCCCTGGGGATGTTAACAGATTCTCACGACGGTGATGTTCATCATTGGTTTGCACGCAACAACCAAACGGCATTTCAGCGATAACAAAAGTAGCACATTTGATCCAGCGTTGATAGCAGGAGGCCTGAAAGGATGAAATGCGCTGTCACAACAAAAGCTACCTCCAGGCTCTTCAGTCTGGAAGCGCACACAATTAGACAAAACTAACCGAAGCCCGCATGAGCAAAGCAAGCAAAACGCCCACTGAGGATGAAAGCCAAAGAGAAAGATGTGAATAGACGGACTGAGGGGATGAAGAAAATGACAGCGTATGACATAAACTGTATCAATAACCATGTTCACGCTATGAAAACATTTACTGTATTATTCTCATCAAAATACTCGACGTTGATTCATGATTTATATACCACATTTTTAGGACCACTGTCGATGAACAGGTCTATTGAGATCAATCAACCAATCAATCAATGTTTACTTATATAGCCCAAAATCACGAGTGTCTCAAAGGGCTGCACAAGCCACAACGACATCCTCGGCTCAGATCCCACATCAGGGCAAGGAAAAACTCAACCCAATAGGATGACAATGAGAAACCTTGGACCGGTGCAATGGACGACGAGTGGATCTAGCATAATATTGTGAGAGTCCAGTTCATGGTGGATCTAACATAATAGTGAGAGAGTCCAGTCCATAGTGGATCTAACATAATAGTGGGAGTCCAGTCCATAGTGGATATAACATAATAGTGGGAGTCCAGTCCATAGTGGATCTAACATAATAGTGAGAGTCCAGTCCATAGTGGATCTAACATAATAGTGTGAGTCCAGTCCATAGTGGATCCAACATAATAGTGTGAGTCCAGTCCATAGTGGATCCAACATAATAGTGTGAGTCCAGTCCATAGTGGATCTAACATAATAGTGAGAGTCCAGTCCATAGTGGATCTAACATAATAGTGTGAGAGTCCAGTCTATAGTGGATCTAACATAATAGTGTGGGAGTCCAGTCCATAGTGGATCTAACATAATAGTGGGAGTCCAGTCCATAGTGGATCTAACATATTAGTGAGAGTCCAGTCCATAGTGGATCTAACATAATAGTGTGGGAGTCCAGTCCATAGAGGATCTAACATAATAGTGTGGGAGTCCAGTCCATAGTGGATCTAACATAATAGTGTGAGTCCAGTCCATAGTGGATCTACCATAATAGTGTGAGAGTCTAGTCCATAGTGGATCTAACATAATAGTGAGAGTCCAGTCCATAGTGGATCTAACATAATAGTGTGAGAGTCAAGTCCATAGTGGATCTAACATAATAGTGTGAGAGTCCAGTCCATAGTGGATCTAACATAATAGTGTGGGAGTCCAGTCCATAGTGGATCTAACATAATAGTGGGAGTCCAGTCCATAGTGGATCTAACATATTAGTGAGAGTCCAGTCCATAGTGGATCTAACATAATAGTGTGGGAGTCCAGTCCATAGAGGATCTAACATAATAGTGTGGGAGTCCAGTCCATAGTGGATCTAACATAATAGTGTGAGTCCAGTCCATAGTGGATCTACCATAATAGTGTGAGAGTCTAGTCCATAGTGGATCAAACATAATAGTGTGAGAGTCCAGTCCATAGTGGATCTAACATAACAGTGGGAGTCCAGTCCATGGTGGATCTAACATAATAGTGTGATAGTCCAGTCCATAGTGGATCTAACATAATAGTGTGAGAGTCCAGTCCATAGTGGATCTTACATAATAGTGAGAGTCCAGTCCATAGTGGATCTAACATAATAGTGTGAGAGTCCAGTTCATAGTGGATCTAACATAATAGTGGGAGTCCAGTCCATAGTGGATCGAACATAATAGTGAGAGTCCAGTCCATAGTGGATCGAACATAATAGTGAGAGTCCAGTCCATAGTGGATATAACATAATAGTGTGAGAGTCCAGTCCATAGCGGATCTAACATAATAGTGTGGGAGTCCAGTCCATAGTGGATCTAACATAATAGTGAGAGTCCAGTCCATAGTGGATCTAACATAATAGTGTGGGAGTCTAGTCCATAGTGGATCTAACATAACAGTGAGAGTCCAGTCCATAGTGGGCCCAGCAGGAGATCATCTTGGGCGGTCGTATTTACGTGGCTCACCTTCGACAGCGTCTTCTCCCCATCATCTTTGTTGTAGCGGTGTAGCGTGCAAGGACGGGAGTGGAAGAAGTGTCAAAAGATGGCGCTTAACTGTTTTAATGACATTCAGACTTTACTTCAATCAATAACGGAGCAGCATCTCCTCATCCGCCGGAAATGTGTACCCGTGAAAAACCGTCCGACCGGAACTCTCTAATAACTAAATTTCCTTGGGCGAATAATGTAAACTCACTACACCGGTATGTTTTAGCGCTTTCATGGCAGATATAAGTAAGAACTTTACACTACTTTATATTAGAAATGGCAACAGTGGAAGATGAACGCCACATAAGAAGATAGAGAAAAAGAAGAAGCTTATGACTGCGGCGGTCGTCACAGACTACAAAGGCGGCCGCGCCCACATTTTCAGGACTTATGCAGACCCCAAATACGCATCAGCAGGTACCAGAAGGTAAGAAAAGTTGGTTTTCGATAATATTGCGAAACAAAACGCCAGATAATGTCTGCTAATAGGTGCCATTTTGTGATCCTTACACACGCACCAAAATAATACTCGTATGTTTAATGCGTCGATAAACCATCAAGTGGTGTGGCTTCATAGCTCAACAGAGTCGTACTAAAATCATTTTGACAGATTTTTGAGCGCCGTGTGTAATGTTCTAGAATATGTAATTTCACCTATTTGGGTTAAACATATTTTTTGCAAAGCAGTAATTATAGTCTGCAAATGATGTGTTGTTGTTGAGTGTCAGCAGAGTAACCGTGTAATACTCTTCCATATCAGTAGGTGGCAGCAGGTAGCTAGTTTCTTTGTAGATGTCGGAAACAGCGGGAGGCAGGGTGTAGGTAAAAAGGTATCTAATCCTTAAACCAAGAATAAACAAAAGGTGAGCGCCCCTAAGAAAAGGCATTGAAGCTTAGGGAAGGCTATGCAGAACGAAACTCAAACTGAACTGGCTACAAAGTCAACAAAAACAGAATGCTGGACGACAGCAAAGACTACATCCCAACATGACATGACAATCGACAATGTCCCCACAAAGAAGGATAAAAACAACTGAAATATTCTTGATTGCTAAAACAAATTGATGTGACAGGTGGTGACAGTACACATACTTTGAGACAAGAGCTATATTGATGCATGCTTGGTTATGGTTTAAAGTCATACCCAACAATTGCGACAACAACTTTTCATTGTCAACTGAGTTTCATTTTTTTTTTATGATTTCTGCTGGTGGTGTGCCTCTGGATGTTTTCAATGAAAAAATGTGCCCTGGCTCAAAAAAGGTTGAAAAACAATCGTCCACACATATATTTTATGTGTGACTGCCATCTACTGGTCACACGTATCATTACACCCTGTGCCAAATAAAATTGCTTCGAGGTCAGTAAGCACAACAAGAATTATGCCGTACATTAGGTGCACCGGGTTGTAAGGTGCACTATCGAGTTTTGAGAAAATAAAAAGGAATTTAACCGCGCCTTATAGTCCGGTATATGGTATACATCAGGGGTGCTTACACTTTTTCTGCAGGCGAGCTACTTTTCAATTGATCAAGTCGTGGGGATCTACCTCATTCATGTATATAATTTATATTTACTTATTTATGAAATATATGTTTTTGTTAACAAGTTAAAGGTGTTTAATGATAATGCAAGCATGTTTAACACATATAGTTAATATTGTTAATAAATTAAAGGTGTTTAATGATAATACAAGTATGTTTAATACATATAGTTAATATTGTTAACAAGTTAAAGGTGTTTAAAGATAATGCAAGCATGTTTAACACATATAGTTAATATTGTTAACAACTTAAAGGTGGTTAAAAATAATACAAGCATGTTTAACACAAATAGTTAATATTGTTAACAACTTAAAGGTGGTTAAAGATAAAACAAGCATGTTTAACACAAATAGTTAATATTGTTAACAACTTAAAGGTGGTTAAAGATAAAACAAGCATGTTTAACACATATAGTTAATATTGTTAACAACTTAAAGGTGGTTAAAGATAATACAAGCATGTTTAACACATATAGTTAATATTGTTAACAACTTAAAGGTGGTTAAAGATAATACAAGCATGTTTAACACATATAGTTAATATTGTTAACAACTTAAAGGTGGTTAAAGATAATACAAGCATGTTTAACACATATAGATTCCTTTCTTTCATGAAGACAAGAATATAAGTTGGTGTATTACCTGATTCTGATGACTTGCATTGATTGGAATCAGACAGTGGTGCTGATAACGTCCGCATTTTCGAATGGAGGAGAAAAAAAGTCCTCCTTTCTGTCCAATACCACATGAAAGTGGTTGGTTTTTGGCATCTTATTTGTCCAGCTTCCGTACTCCTTTGTATACACTTTACAAGAAATAAAGTTAAAAGTCCCAATGATTGTCACACACACACTAGGTGTGGTGAAATTTGTCCTCTGCATTTGACCCATCCCCTTGATGACCCCCTGGGAGGTGAGGGGAGCAGTGGGCAGCAGCGGTGCCGCGCCCGGGAATCATTTTTGGTGATTTAACCCCCAATTCCAACCCTTGATGCTGAGTGCCAAGCAGGGGGTAATGGGTCCCATTTTTATAGTCTTTGGTATGACTCGGCCGGGGTTTGAACTCACAACCTACCGATCTCAGGGCGGACACTCTAAGCACTAGGCCACTGAGTAGGTTATACATTGTTGGCAAAACTCCGTAGCTTGCTAGCTTGTGCACGCCAGCTTTCTGAGACTCTTATTTTGGTAGCGCAGGCAGGATGAAGCAGAGCTTTTATTGTGCAACTGTGCAGTCGGTCTTTGGAGTTTTGACGACAGGTACGGCGCCGGAGTCTGTTGAAATAAAGTGTTTCTCGCCTTCCAGTCGGTCATTTTAATGAGCTGGCAGCAGCCAGCGTCATCTCAGAAGACCCTCGGGTGCCGTGAACGTCAATCAAGTGACGGAAGTGACGTCATAGTGAAGATTTATGATCGCTCATTTTTAGGACTATTTTTTTAATGCCTGGCTGGTGATCGACTGACACACCCTCTGAGATCAACCGGTAGATCGCGATCGACGTAATGAGCACCCCTGGTATACATAGTCTACCTAAAAAAACAAACCTTTCTATAGGTACGTGACAAAAATGTTAAATGCAATAGATGAACCTGCAACTGATCCTACCGTCTACTGCATTTAGGATTTTTTTGTCAGCACGGAAGGTTGAACCATCACCAGTTTCACCTCCCTAAAAGAAGGGTGATGTTTAAAAAAATCTTCTGGGGCAGAAGCTTATCTGTCGGCCGTTTCATCTTCCCCATAATTGCATTTTTGATGGTCCCTTTTTGTTTGATCCCTTTCCTATTGTGGGCTAATTGGCTTAACTTGCGGCGTCCTCTTCAGTTCTTGTCTCTCTCCTCTGGCATCCCTCCGACGAACCACACCGTCGTCTTTTATTTTTTTAGGAAAAAAAAACCCAATTAGAGTTGATCACTCTTGTACAGTTTCCGCAAATAAAAAGAACGCTTCCATTGATGGACGAGCATGTATGTCAGGTATCCGTATGACGTCATCATATCATTTGCATAATTGGCTGTGACACTGAAGTGAATTAATTAACTCATATTATGTTCTACAAATGGTGATTTTTTTATATTCACCTTGGAGAAAGCAAACCACCAAGTTGAATTAAATAGTGGTATTTCAGTTTGAGCACATAAATAGATAAGGCCCCTTAGTTTGATATTCGCAGGTGGATTGGATCACTTCTCGTAGGAAAATAGGCTCTAATTGGGACTTTGGAATGCAAAAGGGATAGCCCTATCCTCGAGAAGAGACTACTTGTCTAGTTATGACTTAAAGCAGTTGTTTTCGAGACACTTACACAGGAACATCTCCTTTTATGGTCAGGATGTGCTCTCCTGACTTAGCACACACACCCAGAGACAGAAAGGAGGGATAAAAAAACTGATGGTTAGGCTTCTCCGGTTAGAAGTCCTTCATTTTTTTGACCTAGGCTCCTGTTTAATGACACTCTCCGACGTCTCTTTTAATCCTGCCGCACTGCCCGGCAAGACCAGAAATACACTTCAACACGTTGTATGTTTATTTTATTTTTTTAAAAAGGCTCGTCAAATGTTATATATTTAAAGACACTTTTTTGTTGTAGGTTATTAGTAGTCATTTTATTTCAGAAACAGCGGGACCCATATCACAGAAGAAAAAAACGATAAAACCCAAATAAAAGAAATACAAGCAGAAATAAAATAAATAAAAAATTATATATAAAAAATATATGAATACAAAAAAAAAAAAATATATTAATAAATTATAATATAATATTAATGTCAACATATCGTCCTAAATTATATTGTTTAGCAGATTTTTTCAGTTGTTGCTTATTTTATTTCTACAATGTAACACAGCCTGCACTTTGTACACCCCTGCTTGTTATTTATATTTACTATTCCGCTCTCTCTGAATGTTGGAATTTAGTTTGTCGGAAAGTCCTTCAAATTACAGAACGACAACCTTCCAACTTGATGTCGACCGAGAGGTGAGAATTAAATAAGCTCTGCTTCTTTCTACTCCTTTTCGGACATGTTGCAATGACAAACTGGAAATACGTGATGAACCATGTTGTAATTGTATGCATGTTCGAAATAAACTAATACCCAGTAGTGTGTGTCATGATCCGTGGTCCGGATCATGTTTTGGGTTTTCTGATAGTTTTGGACTCCTTTAGTTCCTGTTTGTGCACCTCTGAGTTTGTTTTGGTTGCCATGGTTGTTCATTATGTTCACTTGTCTCTGATTAGTGTTCGCTCGCTCACCTGCTACCCGAGCACTAATCAGAGGCATTATTTAAGCCTGCCTTTGCCGGTCAGTCGGCCTGGCGCCATTGTTTGATGTATGCAACAGTCACTTAGCATAAACCCGAAAACAAGACATGAACCTAAGTGTTTGCTACATGCAACGTAAGTTTTGCTTGTCCCATAGTTCATGCTAAGTGTAGCTTTAGCTTCGAGTGCGATCAGGCACGTTGTTCTGTCGGCTCGTTTTTCTGTTTTTTTGTAATACTTAGATTTTTTGAGAATAAATCATGTTCTTACCCGCACGCCTTGTCCGGAGTAGTCCGTCGGCATTCCTGGGAGAACGACCCCGCAGTAAGCTGCGTAAACCACGTCGTGACAGTGTGTCGTTGGGGCCGGCAAGGCCTTCTCTGATAAATAATGATCATAGATTAATAATAGTTAATTTTAATCTACTTTCTATAAAGTAGATTAAAATTAGGAAGGGAAGAGGCCATACCCGGCCAACAGGAGGAATCATCGGTTCTCACTTTTTTAACTCACAAAGAAAAAGTTCATATATTTTATTTATTTATTTTTCAAAATGTAATATTTTCTTTACAATTATTTTAATGTTGACAGTACCACGTAAGTTAACCAAAACAAGGCATTTATTCATACAAAAGGCGCACCGGATTAAAAGGCGCATTAAAAGGGTAATATTACTTTTTTTTCTACATTTAAAACACTTCCTTGTGGTCTACATCAGGGGTCCCTGCTAGAATAATTGTTTCTAATTTATCACAAAAACTTTGTGTTACATTGAGGGTCTGGTGAGAAGACAAAAGCTATCTTTGAAACCTACCAAGAGTAAGGCTCGTAAAACTCCACTATGTAGGGGGGAAAGCAAGACGAAGGTGTTCCTTTGTTCTTTCATGTATGGTAATCAACAGAAAGATATTGTTCTAACCCAAGGACTTCAAAGTGGAGAGAAGACAGGATCTGCCCAATTTCCAGACGACCTCTTTTTGAACCTCCTTTTTTAACTGGTTTACGAACGTCTTTTTGAACTATTTTATGGACTCCTTTTTTAACTATTTTACAAACTCTTTTTGAACTGACCTTTTCTGTGAATTGTTTACGACCTTTTCTGTGAACTTTTTGCCACCTTTGTCCTTTGGAAACAGCGGTGGCCAAAATAAAAGAAGGAGGCGTGCAATCTTTTTGGCAGAGCGTGCTGAGATACTGTACAAGGGTACAGTGTACAGTAGTAACATTTTTAATTGAGAAATGGAATTAAAGAATTCCTGGAATTTCGGGGAAACCGGGAATTTTTCCAGTTTGAATGACAACTTCTTTTTTTGTCCTGATTAAGAGGAATGTTTGGACGGTGGAACGGTTGAAGTCGGTGGAAAAATGTGGAAGGAGTAGTCGCCAGATAAAAAGGGTCAAAAAAAGGGTTTGAAACAACTGGAATTCCTGGAAAAAAATTTTAACTTGAAAAAATTATAGTTTCAATGTCCAGGATAAGTGGAATATGTTGAAGGTGGAATGGTTTGGATATTTATTTTTTTTCAAAATGTAATATGTTCTTTACAATTACCTTAATGTTGACAGTACCACGTAAGGCATACTTGCCAACCCTCCCGGATTTTCCGGGAGACTCCCGAAATTCAGCGCCTCTCCCGAAAACCTCCCGGGACAAATTTTCTCCTGAAAATCTCCCGAAATTCAGGCGGAGCTGGAGGCCACGCCCCCTCCAGCTCCATGCGGACCTGAGTGACGTGTTTTCCTCTACGTAAAGCAGTTCGTCTGCCGTAAACAGCAATGTTGTGACACTCTTAAACAGGACAATACTGCCATCTAGTGCATTTGATGAAGGCACTTTTGTGCGTGCCACACAGCAATCACATCAGAGAGGGTGTTCAGCATAGTTCGAAAAATAGTGACAGAGAATAGAACAAGGATGGACAATTCAACCCTTAACTCAACAATGAGTAGATGAGTGTTATGTGTGTGTATATGTGTAAATAAATGAACACTGAAATTCAAGTATTTCTCTTATTTATATATATATATATATATATATATATATATATATATATATATATATATATATATATATTTATATATATATATATATATATATATATATATATATATATTTATATATATATATATATATATATATATATTTATTTATTTATTTATTTATTTTTATATATATATATATATATATATGTATGTGTGGGAAAAAAAATCACAAGACTATATCATCGAGATGAAATAGTCTTGTGATTTTTTTTCCCACACATACATATATTGCGCTCTACTACGGTATCGAGCACTATTTTTTGGATAACCTTATTAAGACATATATATATATATATATATATATATATATATATATATATATATATATATATATATATATATATATATATATATATATATATATATATATATATATATATATATCCATCCATCCATCCATCCATTTTCTACCGCTTATTCCCTTTGGGAAATATATATATATATATATATATATATATATATATATATATATATATATATATATATATATGTATATATATATATATATAATAAAATAAATATATATTTATAGCTAGAATTCACTGAAAGTCAAATATTTCTTATATATATATATATATATATATATATATATATATATATATATATATATATATATATATATATATATATATATATTTAACATGTATATATATATATATATATATATATATATATATATATACATATATATGAAATACTTGACTTAGTATTTCATATATATATATATATATATATATATATATATATATATACATATATATATATATATATATATATATATATATATATATATATATATATATATAAAATACTTGATTTGGTGAATTCTAGCTGTAAATATACTCCTCCCCTCTTAACCACGCCCCCAACCACGCCCTGCCCTTCCCTCCCCCCACCCCCACCTCCCGAAATCGGCGGTCTCAAGGTTGGCAAGTATGACGTAAGGTATGTTTTAAACGCTAATGCAGGTTCATTTATTTTTAAATGTGCCAAAATATAGCCTGTTTTGTACAGTGTTGAGGTGCTTCAATACTCAGTAGTGCATAACTGTGTTTCTGTATAGCGTTTCTCCAGCCGTGGTCACGAGGTGACATAAATGATGTTATTTTGAGGGGTATTTATTAAAGTCGGACTAAGTAGGACATCACTGAACGCACAGCCCGCCACTGCTAATACCATTACCATAAGCATAAGCCCACAATGGAAAGTACATGAATATACACATACAGTACATGTAGAATTGACAATACAGCTTGAGAACGTTGTGTCCTCGGCATGCCTTCTTCTCCGAGGTAGAAGGATGGCGTGGGTGTGTGAAGGGATCAAGGATGACGCCAGTGATGAACGTTGAACAAAGACGATACTTTATTGAACAGGCAAGCAGCCTGGAGAGGATCTTGCCAAAGATATATCTCCCGTCTTTAAACCTCCTCGTGCTGCCATCTTCTGAGTTGCATCCACTCCTTCGTCCCAGAATTGGCTCCTCCATGCGCCAAATGTGGTCCAGCCAGAGGTACTGTAAAGCTAGGGTCACCAGTTCTACCTAGTTCTGACCTCGGTGCTGGCCTGACGTAGGGCTTTGATGTTGTATCTTCAAATTAGAGCCCTGAGATCCAGACTTCCTCTATCTAGTATATCGCTTCCTGGACGCAACCCTGTTGTCCATTTGTTTTGGTTTTGCCACTAAGTACCTATGGGACATAAAACCGGAAGTACCGGGAGATTGGGAAAAACAAGTTGAATTTATACGCTTAATTGTGTTTCACTGTATCCATTAAACCATATCCAATTAATAATAATAATAATAGATTTTATTTGTAAAAAGCATATTCCATTGAGCAAACAACCTCAAAGTGCTACAAAAAAATACATCAAAAAATAATAAAAACAAATAAAAATTACAGCTCAAAGAGGCAAAAGTGACTGTTTTTAGTACTTTTTTGTCTTGAAGGGGGAATAGCCAACTTCCTGTTGATTTCTGCCCGATGATATACAATTATGAAAACTAGGTCTGAGTCAGACCTACATAAAGGTTTTTGTTTCATGTCTCTCCGATCTTCTTAGTGGGAGATATAGGCAGTCTAGTTGTTTTTTTTCCTAGGGGGCGCTAGAGCGCAATTTTGAGTTTTGGGGTTCGTTTTTTTTTTGAAAAGGTAATTTTCGCAGGTCCTGATGTGTGGGTCAAATATGGTGAGTTTTGAAGCATGTTAAGTGGGTCAAATTACAGTTTAATGTGGCGGCGGAAGAAAAAAGAATAATAATAATAATAATAATAAAAAACCTTAGAAATTCAATAGGTTCTTATGTCCCATTGCATATGCAATGGGCCATGCGGGCCCTAATAAAAACTAGAACTAGCACGCATATATCTAAAAAAAGTTTTTTTTTTTTAAAAGAAGGGTTTTTAACCCTTTTTTAAAAGCATCCACAGTCTGTGGTTCCCTCAGGTGGTCAGGGAGAGCATTCCACAGACAAATCCTTTTCAACTTATATTCAATTGACTACACTGCAAAGACAAGATACTTAACATTAGAACTGGAAAACGTTGTTTATTGCGATTATTAGCTCATTTGGAATTTGATGCCTGCAACATGTTTAAAAAAAAACTGGCACAAGTGGCAAAAAAAGACTGAGAAAGTTGAGGAATGCTCATCAAACTCTTATTTGGAACATCCCACAGCAGGTGAACGGGCTAATTGGGAACAGGTGGGTGCCATGATTGGGTATAAAAGCAGCTTCCGTGAAATGCTCAGCCATTCACCAACAAGGACGGGGCGAGGGTCACCACTTTGTCATGTCGAACAGTTTAAGAACAGGAGTTTAGGGATTTCACCATCCACGGTCCGTAATGTCACCAAAAGGTTCAGAGAATCTGGAGAAATCACTGCACGTAAGCGATGATATTACGGACCTTTGATCCCTCAGGCGGTACTGCATCAAAAAACAACATCACTGTGTAAAGGATATCACCACATGGGCTCAGGAACACTTCAGAAAACTACTGCCAGTAACTACAGTTGGTCGCTACATCTGTAAGTGCAAGTTAAAACTCTACTATGCAAAGCCAAAGCCATTTATCAACAACACCCATAAAACGCCGCCGGCGTAACTGGGCCAGAGCTCATGTAAGATGAACTGATGCAAAGTGGAAAAGTGTTCTGTGGTCTGCCCAGTCCACATTTCAAATTGTTTTTTGGAAACTGTGGACGTCGTGTCCTCCGGACCAAAGAGGAAAAGAACCATCCGGCTTGTTTTAGGTGCAAAGTTAAAAAGCCGGGTGTATTAGTGCCCAAGACATGGGTAACTTACACATCTGTGAAGGCACCATTAATGCTGAAATGTACATACAGGTTTTGGAACAACATATGTTGCCATCCAAGCAATGTTATCCTGGACGCCCCTGCTTATTTCAGCAAAACGATGCCAAGCCACGTGTTACATCAATGTGGCTTCATAGTAAAAGAGTACGGGTACTAGACTGGTCTGCCTGTAGTCCAGACCTACCGCTTGCCCCTCTCTTGCCATGCCAAATTATTACAAAAGTCAGACAACCTTTTTGGATGCCTGTGATGTGATGACTCACACTTCCATTGTTTGGCACCATGTGATTGGCGAGTCGCAAACTGAAACGCCGCCGCCCTAATTGAAAAGTAGAGACGGGCCGATATTGACGAGGTGAATAGTTCAACTCCACCTGTGGATGCTCTTTAACATTCAAGGGTTCGCTCGCCGCTCGCCGGCTGTTTGCCATCTGATTATGCGCTTTATTTGAAACTGTCCTTTCAGAGCCGCAATCAAGGCTTTGCATCAGTTTGCCTTTTTTTTATTAGTTTTTCAAGCAATTAACCTCGTCCGTCAGCGTCGGCCAGACACAAGCCCTCAACCAAACAGATTTAAATGTTATGTTCCCACATCAAACTACCACAGAAAGTGTTGTTTGTTTTTTTTTCCCACGAAAAAAAATGTTTGATTACCATTTACATCTAAAAGTTACCCTCTAGAATTGACTCAAGCAATAAAACTGGTCACAATGTACCATGCGCACTTCAGGCATATATTCATACAAAAGGCACACTGGATTATAAGGAGCATTAAAAGGGTTATATCACTTTTTTTTCGACATTTAAAAGACTTCCTTGTGGTCTACTTCAGTGTTTTTCAACCACTGTACAGCATACTTGCCAACCTTGAGACCTCCGATTTCGGGAGGTGGGGGGTGGGGGCGTGGTCGGGGGTTGGGACAGGGCGTGGTTATTATGTTTATCTTACCTAAAAATTAATATATTTATTAATTTAAAAAAAAAAAAAACGAAATAAATTGTTACTATATTTTGCTAAAAACGTCAAAATTAATTGTATTTTTATTTGTATATTTTCTGACTCCTTATTACATCCAGGCATTAGAATTATACATTAAAATAAACATATTTGAAGTAATTAATTTTAAATTATCATAATAATTCCTTTAAAATGACCATATTTAATTATTAAAATAATTGCTTGTTTATCAACAACTTTAGCATTTTATTCATTACATTTTGAAGCTCTCAGAAGCCAAGTTATGTTATATTCCTTAATATTTATTTATGCAAGTTTGAAGTATCAATTATCTAAACACAGTTTTATTTGCATATTTTCAGGATGTAGATATATATATATATATATATACATATATATATATATATATATATGTGTGTATATATATATATATATATATATATATTAATATATATATATATATATATATATGTATATATATATATATATGTAGATAGGATGTAGATATATATATATATATGTATATATATATATGTAGATAGGATGTAGATATATATATATATATATATATATATATGTATATATATATATGTGTATATATATATATATATATATATATATATATATATATGTATATGTATATATATATATATATATATATATATATATATATATATATATATATATATATATATATATATATATATCTACATCCTGAAAATATGCAAATAAAACTGTGTTTTATATATATATATATATATATATATATATATATATATATATATATATATATATATATATATATATATCTACATCCTGAAAATATGCAAATAAAACTGTGTTATATATATATATATATATATATATATATATATATATATATATATATATATATATATATATATATATATATATATCTACATCCTGAAAATATGCAAATAAAACTGTGTTTAGATAATTGATACTTCAAACTTGCATAAATAAATATTAAGGAATATAACACAACTTGGCTTCTGAGAGCTTCAAAATGTAATGAATAAAATGCTAAAGTTGTTGATAAACAAGCAATTATTTTAATAATTAAATATGGTCATTTTAAAGGAATTATTATGATAATTTAAAATTAATGATTTCAAATATGTTTATTTTAATGTATAATTCTAATGCCTGGATGTAATAAGGAGTCAGAAAAAATACAAATAAAAATACAATTAATTTTGACGTTTTTAGCAAAATATAGTAAATTTTATTTTTATTTTTATTTTTTTTAATTAATAAATATATTTATTTTTAGGTAAGATAAACATAATAATACAATTTATCTCTTGTCTGGATGATTTAGTTCTTGTCACCCCGTTGTCCTCCCGTCATGAAAAAAAGGATGTCCTCATTCAGGTCCGCATGGAGCTGGAGGGGGCGTGGCCTCCAGCTCCGGCTGTAAATCGGGAGATTTTCGGGAGAATATTTGTCCCGGGAGGTTTTCGGGAGAGGCGCTGAATTTTGGGAGTCTCCCGGAAAATTCGGGATTGTTGGCAAGTATGCTGTACAGTCTGATACAGTCTGGTGTGCCGTGAGAGATTATGTAATTTCACCTAATTGGGATAAAAATATTTTTTACAAACCAGTAATTATAATCCGCAAATGTGCCGTTGTTGAGTGTCGGTGCTGTCTAGAGCTCAGCAGAGTAACCGTGTAATACTCTTCCATATCAGTAGGTGGCAGCCGGTAGCTAATTGCTCTGTAGATGACGGAAACAGCGGGAGGCAGGGTGCAGGTAAAAAGGTGTCTAATGCTTAAACCAAAAATAAACAAAAGGTGAGTGCCCCTAAGAAAAGGCATTGAAGCTTAGGGAAGGCTATGCAGAACGGAACTAAAACTGAACTAGATGCAAAGTAAACAAAAACAGAATGCTGGACGACAGCAAAGACTTACTGTGGAGCAAAGACGGCGTCCACGATGTAAATCCGAACATGTCATGACAATCGACAATGTCCCCACTAAGAAGGATAAAAACAACTGAAATATTCTTGATTGCTAAAACAAAGTAGATGCGGGAAATATCCCTCCAGGTAGCTTTGTTGCTTTGCAGATGTTGGGAACGACGACGATGGTTTGCAGGTAAAAAGGTATCGAACGCTTAAACCAAAAATAAACAAAAAGGCGAGTGCCGCTAAGAAAAGGCATTGAAGCTTAAACTGGACTGGCTGCAAAGTAAACAAAAACAGAATGCTGGACGACAGCAAAGACTTACTGTGGAGCAAAGACGGCGTCCACGATGTAAATCCGAACATGTCATGACAATCGACAATGTCCCCACTAAGAAGGATAAAAACAACTGAAATATTCTTGATTGCTAAAACAAAGTAGATGCGGGAAATATCCCTCCAGGTAGCTTTGTTGCTTTGCAGATGTTGGGAACGACGACGACGATGGTTTGCAGGTAAAAAGGTATCGAACGCTTAAACCAAAAATAAACAAAAAGGCGAGTGCCGCTAAGAAAAGGCATTGAAGCTTAAACTGAACTGGCTGCAAAGTAAACAAAAACAGAATGCTGGACGACAGCAAAGACTTACAGCGTGTGGAGCAGACGGCGTCCACAAAGTACATCCGTACATGCCATGACAATCAACACCAAAATAGGAGCGCAAGACAAGAAATAAAACACTACACACAGGAAAACATCCATCCATCCATCCATGATCCATCCATCTTCCTCCGCTTATCCGAGGTCGGGTCGCGGGGGCAGCAGCCTAAGCAGGGAAGCCCAGACTTCCCTCTCCCCAGCCACTTCGTCCAGCTCTTCCTGTGGGACCCCGAGGCGTTCCCAGGCCAGCCGGGAGACATAGTCTTCCCAACGTGTCCTGGGTCTTCCCCGCGGCCTCCTACCGGTCGGACGTGCCCTAAACACCTCCCTAGGGAGGCGTTCGGGTTGCATCCTGACCAGATGCCCGAACCACCTCATCTGGCTCCTCTTGATGTGGAGGAGCAGCGGCTTTACTTTGAGGTCCTCCCGGATGGCAGAGCTTCTCACCCTATCTCTAAGGGAGAGCCCCGCCACCCGGCGGAGGAAACTCATTTCGGCCGCTTGTACCCGTGATCTTGTCCTTTCGGTCATAACCCAAAGCTCATGACCATAGGTGAGGATGGTAACGTAGATCGACCGGTAAATTGAGAGCTTTGCCTTCCGGCTCAGCTCCTTCTTCACCACAACGGATCGATACAGCGTCCGCATTACTGAAGACGCCGCACCGATCCACCTGTCAATCTCACAATCCACTCTTCCCTCACTCGTGAACAAGACTCCGAGGTACTTGAACTCCTCCACTTGGGGCAAGATCTCCTCTTCAACCCGGAGATGGCACTCCACCCTTTTCCGGGCAAGAACCATGGACTCGGACTTGGAGGTGCTGATTCTCATCCCAGTCGCTTCACACTCGGCTGCGAACCGATCCAGTGAGAGCTGAAGATCCTGGCCAGATGAAGCCACCAGGACCACATCATCTGCAAAAAGCAGAGACCTAATCCTGCAGCCACCAAACCAGATCCACTCAACGCCTTGACTGCGCCTAGAAATTCTGTACCATAAAAGTTATGAACAGGATCGGTGACAAAGGGCAGACCTTGGCGGAGTCCAACCCTCACTGGAAACGTGTCCGACTTACTACCGGCAATGCGGACCAAGCTCTGGCACTGATCATACAGGGAGCGTCCACATCGGGGGCGGTACCACTGGATTGGCAGACCGGGGTGGTGGTTCCTCTCTTTAAGAAGGGGAACCGGAGGGTGTGTTCTAACTATCGTGGGATCACACTCCTCAGCCTTCCCGGTAAGGTCTATTCAGGTGTACTGGAGAGGAGATAGTCCAACCTCGGATTCAGGAGGAACAGTGTGGTTTTCGTCCTGGTCGTGGAACTGTGGACCAGCTCTATACTCTCGGCAGGGTCCTTGAGGGTGCATGGGAGTTTGCCCAACCAGTCTACATGTGTTTTGTGGACTTGGAGAAGGCATTCGACCGTGTCCCCCGGGAAGTCCTGTGGGGAGTGCTCAGAGAGTATCGGACTGTCTGATTGTGGCAGGAAAACACCCAAAAAATCAAAATAAGTCAGGGCGTGATGTGACAGGTGGTGACAGTACACCTACTTTGAGACAAGAGCTATAGTGATGTATGCTTGGTTATGGTTTAAAGTCATATCCAACAACTGCGAGAACGACTTTTTACTGTCAATATCGGCCGCTGAGTTTCATTTTTGTATGTTTTCTGCTGGTGGTGTGCCTTGGGATTTTTTCAATGAAAAAAATGTTGAAAAACACTGGTCTACATAACATGTAATGGTAGTTCTTTGGTCAAAATGTTGCATAGATGATGTTTTACAGATCATCTTCAAGTCGATTTCTGACCGTCTCTTTAGGATGTGTCGTATTGTTGGCGGTTTTATTTACGTGTCATGGAAGTTTTTAGTGCTTCCATAGCAAATCTACCGACAGACATGAGTAAGAACTGTACACTACTTTGTTTAAGAAATGGCAACAGCGGAGGATGAATGCCCCACAACAAGAGAATAGGGAAAACGAGGAGCTTATTGACTACAATGGCGGACGAGCGCAAATTTTCAGGACTTATGCAGATCCAAAATACACATCAGCAGGTACCGATAGGTAAGAAAACGCCAGATAATATGTCTCCTAAAAAGGTGCCATTTTGAGGTCCTTATACACACACACCATAATAATACCCGAGTGTTGAAGCACGGTACGTCTGACTATGTTGGCCGTGATGCTCCGTGTTCCATCAAGCGGTGCGTCTTCGTAGCTTACCAAAGTCGTGCTAAGACATTTTGACGGATTTTTGAGCACCGTGTGTAATGTTTTATATTCTCAATGAAACATCAAAAGTTTTGTTGTTGCTTGCTAACCTGTACTTGCTTGCGTCATTTATTGAACAGGCGTCAGCCTGCAGTCCACACATATCTCTTATGTGTGACTGCCATCACACTTATCATTACACCATGTACTAAAAAAAAAAAAAATTCCCAGGTCGGTAAGCACAACCAGAATTAATACGTACATTAGGTGCACCGGGTTATAGGGCAGTTTAAGAACAACATTTTTCAACGAGCTATTGCAAGGAATTTAGGGATTTCACCATCTACGGTCAGTAATATCATCAAAAGGTTCAGAGAATCTGGAGAAATCACTGCACGTAACATTGAATGTCCGTGACCTTCGATCCCTCAGGCGGTACTGCATCAAAAAGCGACATCGGTGTGTAAAGGATATCACCACATGGGCTCAGGAACGCGTCAGAAAACCGCTGTCAGTAACTACAGTTCGTCGCTACATCTGTAAGTGCAAGTTAAAACTCTACTATGCAAAGCGAAAGCCATTTACCAACAACACCCAGAAACGCACAACCAGAATGAATACGTACATTAGGCGCACCGGGTTATACAGCAGTTAAAGAACAACATTTCTCAACGAGCTATTGCAAGGAATTTAGGGATTTCACCATCTACGGTCAGTAATATCAACAAAAGGTTCAGAGAATCAGGATAAATCACTGCACGTAAGCAGCTAAGCCCGTGACCTTCGATCTCTCAGGCGGTACAGCAGCAAAAAGCGACATCGGTGTGTAAAGGATATCACCAAATGGGCTCAGGAACGCGTCAGAAAACCGCTGTCAGTAACTACAGTCTGTCGCTACATCTGTAAGTGCAAGTTAAAACTCTACTATGCAAAGCAAAATCCATTTATCAACAACACCCAGAAATGGACAACCAGAATTAATACGTACATTAGGTGCGCCGGGTTATACAGCAGTTAAAGAACAACATTTCTCAATGAGCTATTGCAAGGAATTTAGGGATTTCACCATCTACGGTCAGGAATATCATCAAAAGGTTCAGAGAATCTGGAGAAATTACTGCACGTGAGCAGCTAAGCTCGTGACCTTTGATCCCTCAGGTGGTACTGCATCAAAAAGCGACATTGGTGTGTAAAGGATATCACCACATGGGCTCAGGAACACGTCAGAAAACCGCTGTCAGTAACTACAGTCTGTCGCTACATCTGTAAGTGCAAGTTAAAACTCTACTATGCAAAGCGAAATCCATTTATCAACAACACCCAGAAACGCACAACCAGAATTAATACGTACATTAGGCGCACCGGGTTATACAGCAGTTAAAGAACAACATTTCTCAATGAGCTATTGCAAGGAATTTAGGGATTTCACCATCTACGGTCTTTAATATCATCAAAAGGTTCAGAGAATCTGGAAAAATCACTGCACGTAAAATTGAATGTCCGTGGCCCTCGATCTCTCAGGCGGTACTGCATCAAAAAGTGACATTGGTGTGTAAAGGATATCACCACATGGGCTCAGAAACACTTCAGAAAACCGCTGTCAGTAACTACAGTCTGTCGCTACATCTGTAAGTGCAAGTTAAAACTCTACTATGCAAAGAGAAATCCATTTATCAACAACACCCAGAAACGCACAACCAGAATTAATACGTACATTAGGCGCGCCGGGTTATACAGCAGTTAAAGAACAACATTTTTCAACGAGCTATTGCAAGGAATTTAGGGATTTCACCATCTACGGTCAGTAATATCATCAAAAGGTTCAGAGAATCTGGAGAAATCACTGCACGTGAGCAGCTAAGCCCGTGACCTTCGATCCCTCAGGCGGTACTGCATCAAAAAGCGACATCGGTGTGTAAAGGATATCACCACATGGGCTCAGGAACGCGTCAGAAAACCGCTGTCAGTAACTACAGTTGGTCGCTACATCTGTAAGTGCAAGTTAAAAATAAACTATGCAAAGTGAAAGCAATTTATCAACAACACCCAGAAACGCACAACCAGAAGTAATACGTACATTAGGCGCACCGGGTTATACAGCAGTTAAAGAACAACATTTCTCAATGAGCTATTGCAAGGAATTTAGGGATTTTACCATCTACGGTCAGTAATATCATCAAAAGGTTGAGAGAATCTGGAGAAATCACTGCACGTAACATTGAATGTCCGTGACCTTCGATCCCTCAGGCGGTACTGCAGCAAAAAGCGACATCGGTGTGTAAAGGATATCACCACATGGGCTCAGGAACACATCAGAAAACCGCTGTCAGTAACTACAGTCTGTCGCTACATCTGTAAGTGCAAGTGAAAACTCTACTATGCAAAGCGAAAGCCATTTATCAACAACACCCAGAAATGCCGGCGGCTTTGCTGGGCCCGAACTCATCTCAGATGGACTGATGCAAAGTGGAAAAGTGATATGTGGTCTGACGAGTCCTCATTTCAAATTGTTTTTGGAAACCGTGGATGTTGTGTCCTCTGGAACAAAGAGAAATAGAACCAATGGGCGCAAAGTTGAAAAGCCAGCATCTGTGATGGTATGGGGGTGTAATATTGCCCAAGGCATGGGTAACTTACACCTCTGTGAAGGCACCATTGATGTTGAAAGGTACATACAGGTTTTGGAGCAACATATGTCGCCATCCAAGCAACGTTATCGTGGACGCCCCTGCTTATTTCAGCAAGACGATGCCAAGTCACGTGTTACAACTGCGTGGCTTCATAGTTAAAGAGTGCGGGTACTAGACTTGAACAACTCAAGCTGTACATCAAGCAAGAATGGGAAAGAATTCCAACTGAAAAGCTTCAAAAATGTGTCTCCTCGGTTCCTAAACGTTTACTGAGTGTTGTTAAAAGGAAAGGCCATGTAACACAGTGGTTTTGGGGTTTGTATGACGGAAGTTAAAGATTTGCACAACTTTTTAGCAATATTCATCTTATTTGATACATAAGACAGGCAAACATCCAATTTAGCGATGCTTTGTTAAAAGTGTGAGAATTGAGCCATAAGGGCTACAAAGCATATTTCATAATGTATCAAGCCCACAAGCATTGCTCATTTACCATTTCCCATGGACCGAGAGGAGCCAAACTTGGCCGGGGCTCATTAGTCGCTGCACTGTACGTACTTTAGTTGCCACCGATGATGACAAATTTCTCACATGGCCCTGGGCAGCTGCGAGTAACTCGCCGTTACAAGTCCGCTGCTCGCGTCTTGCAATCAGAGTTTGATGGCCTCCAGGTGCTTGTTTCAAAAAGTACTTGGTGGTTGGATACAGGTGCAAGTCAGGTGGTGCAGGGGCGCCACAGGGATATATTTTTCAAAATTCAATCAATCATAACTTCATTTTCTATTTTCAAATATTTTTTTGGTTTATCTTTATTTCAGTAATTATAGTGTCAGGTTCAAACACTGATGACATCTATTAACCAAGACAAGAGGCAAGGAATCAAACAGAGGCAGAATTCAATTTTGCTCAATTGAGGAGAAACGTGTCAACCTGTAACCTCTTACAGTGTCACCCAAGCTCTGGCGAAAGATTGTACGCCACTTCTTTTTATTTGGACTTTCCCTGTTTACATAACAACATCTGTTTCTAAAGGAATGGGGGGTATGTAAACAGTCATTGTTTTCGGTCGCATTAACACAAAATAAAAAGATGCCTCGGGCTTGGGCTGGTCCTGGATTCAGCTTGATCAGGTCTTTGATAACAATAGATAACCGCCTCCCGTCTCCTCCCATCGTACACATTGGAATTTTCCAAGCCTTTGCTTGGTGTAAATAAGACAGCCTCTTGTCTGTTCATTGGGAACTCAGAACGGAAAGTTTTTTTGATAATTTACATACAATTTTTCTGACATATAGCAAGATGCCTGAAAGGGTTATTCCAACGTCATTAACAATAATTGCTTCTGTGTGCAAAATAAATGATTTATTTTCACATACGGACGCCAGCGCAGGGGAACTTTGTGCACCTAACTTTAATGCCTAACATGTTAATATGTGACACATCATTTTTTTTTACACTCCTCCCATCGTACACAATGGAATTTTCCAAGCCTTTGCTTGGTGTAAATAAGACAGCCTCTTGTCTGTTCATTGGGAATTCAGAACAGAAAGTTTTTTTGATAATTTACATACAATTTTTCTGACATATAGCAAGATGCCTGAAAGGGTTATTCCAACGTCATTAACAATAATTGCTTCTGTGTGCAAAATAAATAATTTTTTTTCACATACGGACGCCAGCGCAGGGGAACTTTGTGCACCTAAATTGAATGCCTAACATGTTAATATGTGACACATCATTTTTTTTACACTCCTCCCATCGTACACAATGGAATTTTCCAAGCCTTTGCTTGGTGTAAATAAGACAGCCTCTTGTCTGTTCATTGGGAACTCAGAACGGAAAGTTTTTTGATCATTTACATACAATTTTTCTGACATATAGCAAGATGCCGGAATGGGTTATTCCAACGTCATTAACAATAATTGCTTCTGTGTGCAAAATAAATGATTTATTTTCACATACGGACGCCAGCGCAGGGGAACTTTGTGCACCTAAATTTAATGCCTAACATGTTAATATGTGACACATCTTTTTTTTTTACACTCCTCCCATCGTACGCAATGGAATTTTCCAAGCCTTTGCTTGCTGTAAATAAGACAGCCTCTTGTCTGTTCATTGGGAACTCAGAACGGAAAGTTTTTTTGATAATTTACATACAATTTTTCTGACATATAGCAAGATGCCTGAAAGGGTTATTCCAACGTCATTAACAATAATTGCTTCTGTGTGCAAAATAAATAATTTATTTTCACATACGGACGCCAGCGCAGGGGAACTTTGTGCACCTAAATTTAATGCCTAACATGTTAATATGTGACACATCTTTTTTTTTTATACACTCCTCCCATCGTACACAATGGAATTTTCCAAGCCTTTGCTTGGTGTAAATAAGACAGCTTCTTGTCTGTTCATTCGGAACTCAGAACGGAAAGTTTTTTTGATAATTTACATACAATTTTTCTGACGTATAGCAAGATGCCTGAAAGGGTTATTCCAACGTCATTAACAATAATTGCTTCTGTGTGCAAAATAAATGATTTATTTTCACATACGGACGCCAGCGCAGGGGAACTTTGTGCACCTAAATTTAATGCCTAACATGTTAATATGTGACACATCATTTTTTTTTTACACTCCTCCCATCGTACACAATGGAATTTTCCAAGCCTTTGCTTGGTGTAAATAAGACAGCCTCTTGTCTGTTCATTGGGAACTCAGAACAGAAAGTTTTTTTGATAATTTACATACAATTTTTCTGACATATAGCAAGATGCCTGAAAGGGTTATTCCAACGTCAATAACAATAATTGCTTCTGTGTGCAAAATAAATAATTTATTTTCACATACGGACGCCAGCGCAGGGAAACTTTGTGCACCTAACTTTAATGCCTAATATGTGACACATCATTTTTTTTTTACACGTAATTATGAGTACCGTATTTTCCAGACTATAAGGAGCACTTAAAATCTTTTTTTTTTTCTCAAAACTTGACAGTGCACCTTATAACCCCGGTGTACGGAAGAATTCTGGTTTTGCTTACCGACTTCGAAGCAATTTTATTTGGTACATGGTGTTATGATAAGTGTGACCAGTAGATGGCAGTCAAAAATAAGAGATATGTGTAGACTGCACTTTGATGGCAATATGACTCGAGTAAACCTACTCAGTGGCCTAGTGGTTAGAGTGTCCGCCCTGAGATCGGTAGGTTGTGAGTTCAAACCCCGGCCGAGTCATACCAAAGACTATAAAAATGGGACCCATTACCTCCCTGCTTGGCACTCAGCATCAAGGGTTGGAATTGGGGGTTAAATCACCAAAAATGATTCCCGGGCGCGGCACCGCTGCTGCCCACTGCTCCCCTCACCTCCCAGGGGGTGAACAAGGGGATGGGTCAAATGAAGAGGACAAATTTCACCACAATCATTGGGACTTTAACTTTAACTTTTAAACACCAACATTTTATATGTTTCATTGAAAATATAGAACATTACACACGGCGCTCAAAAATCCATCAAAATGTTTTAGTACGACTTAGGTAAGCTATGAAGCCGCACCGCTTGACGAATTGTCGGTGCATTAAACATATAAGTATTATTATGGTGTGTGTATAAGGTAAGACATATTATCTGGCGTTTTGTTTCGCAATATTATGCCAAAGCAACTTTTCTTACCTTCTGGTACCTGCTGATCTGTATTTGGGATCTGCATAAGTCCTGAAAAATTGCGCGCGTCCACCTTTGTAGTTCGTGCCGACAAAGTAGTCGATAATCTTCTTCTTGTTCTCTATCTTCTTGTTATGGGACATTCATCCTCCGCTGTTGCCATTTCTAATATAAAGTAGTGTAAAGTTCTTACTTATATCTGTCAGTAAACTCGCCATGGAAGCGCTAAAACATACCGGTGTAGTGAGTTTACATTATTCACCCAAGGAACTTTAGTTATTAGAGAGTTCCGGTCGGATGGTTTTTCACAAGACACGTTTAACCCCCAATTCCAACCCTTGATGGTAATGGGTCCCATTTTTATAGTCTTTGGTATGACTCGGGCGGGGTTTAAACTCACAACCTACCAATCTCAGGACGGACACTCTAACCATTAGGCCACTCAGTACGTGTAAGAGTTTTACCAAAACAGCCTTCTTTCAGTTGTCATATAGACCAGTGTTTTTCAACCTTTTTTGAGCCAAGGCACATTTTTTCAGTTATCACCAGACCTATGTAAGCGTCAATATATACCTTGATGTTGCAGAAAAAAGACCATATTTTTTTTTAACCGATTTCCGAACTCTAAATGGGTGAATTTTGGCGAATTAAACGACTTTCTAATATTCGCTCTCGGAGCGATGACGTCAAATCAGCTCTGTTATTTTCCGTTTTTTCGACTGTTTTCCGTACCTTGGAGACATCATGCCTTGTCGGTGTGTTGTCGGAGGGTGTAACAACACGAACAGGGACGGATTCAAGTTGCACCAGTGGCCCAAAGATGCGAAAGTGGCGAGAAATTGGACGTTTGTTCCGCACACTTTACCGACGAAAGCTATGCTACGACAGAGATGGCAAGAATGTGTGGATATCCTGCGACACTCAAAGCAGATGCATTTTCAACGATAAAGTCAAAGAAATCTGCCGCCAGACCCCCATTGAATCTGCCGGAGTGTGTGAGCTATTCAGGGACAAAGGACCTCGGTAGCACGGCAAGCAATGGCGGCAGTTTGTTCCCGCAGACGAGCGAGCTAAACCCCCTATCGACCCTAGCTTCCCTGGCCTGCTGACATCAACTCCAAAACTGGACAGATCAGCTTTCAGGAAAAGAGAGCGGATGAGGGTATGTCTACAGAATATATTAATTGATGAAAATTGGGCTGTCTGCACTCTCAAAGTGCATGTTGTTGCCAAATGTATTTCATATGCTGTAAACCTAGTTCATAGTTGTTAGTTTCCTTTAATGCCAAACAAACACATACCAATCGTTGGTTAGAAGGCGATCGCCGAATTCGTTCTCGCTTTCTCCCGTGTCGCTTTCGTCGGTTTCGCTTGCATACGGTTCAAACCGATATGGCTCAATAGCTTCAGTTTCTTCTTCAATTTCGTTTTCGCTATCTACAACCATCCGTTTCAATACAAGCGTAATCTGTTGAATCGCTTAAGCCGCTGAAATCCGAGTCTGAATCCGAGCTAATGTCGCTATAGCTTGCTGTTCTATCCGCCATGTTTGTTTGTGTTGGCTTCACTATGTGACATCACAGGAAAATGGACGGGTGTATATAACGATGGTTAAAATCAGGCACTTTGAAGCTTTTTTTAGGGATATTGCGTGATGGGTAATATTTTGAAAAAAACTTCGAAAAATAAAATAAGCCACTGGGAACTGATTGTTAATGGTTTTAACCCTTCTGAAATTGTAATAATGTTCCCCTTTAAAAAACAAAACTCAGTTGACAGTAAAATGTCGTTGTCGCAATTGTTGGATATGACTTTAAACCATAACCAAGCATGCATCCATATAGCTCTTGTCTCAAAGTAGGTGTACTGTCACCACCTGTCACATCACGCCCTGACTTATTTTGAGTTTTTTTGCTGTTTTCCTGTGTGTAGTGTGTTGGAATAATTGTTTGTAAGTTATCACAAAAGAAACGTATTACATTATGTTCCTGATAAGAAGATGAATGCTGTCTTTCGAGGCCTAACAAGAGGAAGAATGCTCGTGAAACGCCACTGTGATTTCAACACGGACAGATGGCAGGATCTGCTCAACTTCCAGAGGAACTCTCTTTGAAGTGTTAAACGAACTCTCTTTGAAGTCAACGCTATTTACAACCCGCTGCCCTTTTGAAGCAACTGTGGTCAGGAGACGGGAGGGGTTATCCATTGTCCTCCAACACCTGCCCCAGCTGGATCCAGGAAGAGCCCAAGCCCGAGAAATCCTCTTCTTGGTCTTCAAAGCGACCGAAAACAATGACTGTTTTACATACTTCCCATTCCTGCTGTAACACATGTTGGTGCGTGAACATTGAACATCTGAATAATAATAATAATAATAACTGGGATTTATATAGCGCTTTTCTAAGTACCCAAAGTCGCTTTACATGTAGAACCCATCAATCATTCACACCTGGTGGTGGTAAGCTACTTTCATAGCCACAGCTGCCCTGGGGTAGACTGACGGAAGCGTGGCTGCAATTTGCGCCAACGGCCCCTCCGACCACCACCTATCATTCTTCATTCAATTCACCGGCGTGAGTGGCACCGGGGGCAAAGGGTGAAGTGTCCCGCCCAAGGACACAACGGCAGCGATTTTTGGATGGTAAGAGGCGGGGAGCAAACCTGCAACCCTCAGGTTTCTGGCATGGTTGCTCTACCCACTACGCCATGCCGCCCCCAATAAATGAATAAATGAGGAGACGAAAACCTTCTTCGTCAGAGCGTGGTGCAGGACTGTACAGAGAGTGCAGTGGCCATGTCTCTCCTCAATATTGAGTCCAAATTGAATTCTGTCTCTGTTTGATTCCTTGCCTTTTGTCTTGTTTAATAGATGTCCTCAGTGTTTGAACGTGACATAGTGTTTTAGTTTGGTGGCTTTTACTCTTTTTTTTGGTATTTTCCTGGAGCGATATTTCTACTTTGTTTTAGCAATCAAGAATATTTCAGTTGTTTTTAATCCTTCTTAGTGGGGACATTGTCGATTGTCATGTCGTGTTCGGATTTACATCGTGGACGCCGTCTTTGCTCCACAGTAAGTCTTTGCTGTCGTCCAGCATTCTGTTTTTGTTTACTTTGCAGTTTTAGTTCCGTTCTGCATAGCCTTCCCTAAGCTTCAATGCCTTTTCTTAGGGGCACTCACCTTTTGTTCATTTTTGGTTTAAGCATTTGACAGATTTTTACCTGCACCCTGCCTCCCGCTGTTTCCGACATCTACAGAGCAATTAGCTACCGGCTGCCACCTACTGATATGGAAGAGTATTACATGGTTACTCTGCTGAGGGTTAGACAGCACCGACACTCACCAACAACACATCATTTGCAGCTTTGCAAAAAATATTTTTTAAACCAAATAGGTGAAATTACATCATCTCCCATGACACACCAGACTGTGGTTGAAAAACATTAATATGGACAACTAAATGGAAGTATTTTCAGCCGGGATTTGAACATTGGCAAAGTTGAGGCCTGTCTCACGCGTAAATACACACATTTGTCAAAGGCAAGGATGTGCCAATCACTTCAAGTGCTGGCTGTGGCTTCAAGGGTCTCCTTGTTGGGGGGGTAAAAAAAAAAAAATCAATGTTCCGAGTTTTCGCACACAGAATGTTATCACGCCGTCCTTTTTGGCAGAACAAGAACATCTTAGAAATCACTCGCTAGAAGAGATACACACATGATGACCGTGTTGCGTTATCTACCGCATGCAATCTGACACACGCGCGTATTATTTTCTTTGGGACGGAGAGTGGGAAACATGTTTCGTCAAGGCAACTTTCAATTTTGATACCTAGGTAGACAAGAGCATGAGAGACCTTTTTAGACATCAAAATTATTTGTACATACCTTATAGGGCGCACCGGATTATAAGGCACACTGCCGATGAATGGTCTATTTTTGATCTTTTTTCATATATAAGGCGCACCGGATTATAAGGCGCATTAAAGGAGTCATAATATTAATATTTTTTTCAAAATGTAAAAGACTTCCTTGGGGTCTACATAACATGTAATGGTGGTTCTTTGGTCAAAATGTTGCATAGATGATGTTTTACACATCATCTTCAAGCCGCTTTCCGACAGTTGCTTCCGGATGCGCCGTTTTGTGGGCACTCTTATTTTAGCGCTTTCATGGCGAGTTTACTGACAGATATAAGTAAGAACTTTACACTTACATTGTCCAATAACAACAAGACAGAGAAAAAGAAGAAGCTTATCGACTACGGTGTCGTCACGGACTACAAAGGCGGACTCGCGTCAATTTTTCTGGATTTATGCAGATCCCAAATACAGATCAGCAGGTACCAGAAGGTAAGAAAAGTTGTTTTTGCATAAAATTGCGAAACAAAATGCCAGATAATATGTCTTACCTTATACCAGTGACGTGCGGTCACTAGAGGCAGGTGAGGCCGGGCCTCACCTGCCATCATGGAAAGAAAAAAAATGTAAAAAGAAAGAAAAAAAAATTTTAATTGTTATATGTATCCAGTGATTATACTTTGAAGTTATTTTCCGTTTAACTTCACCAGTTTTAGATTATTTTTATTCAAAATCGCTGAATTTTCATATTTGCCATTCAAATACCGTATTTTCCGCACCATAAGCCGCCCTGGGTTATAAGCCGCGCCTTCAATGAACGGCATATTTCAAAACTTTGTCCACCTATAAGCCGCCCCGTGTTATAAGCCGCATCTAACTGCGCTAAAGGGAATGTCAAAAAAACAGTCAGATAGGTCAGTCAAACTTTAATAATATATTAAAAACCAGCGTGATGTGGGCGCGCATGGAGTCGTATATCAACATGGACGGAGCTGCGTGAAAAAAGCCACCCGGCCTCTTCGCGTAAACTTCCCTTAACCACTCGCTCATCTTTTCTTCATCCATCCATCCCTTCGAGTTAGCTTTTATGATGACGCCGGCTGGAAAGGTCTCTTTTGGCAAGGTCTTCCTTTTGAATATCACCATGGGTGGAAGTTTCTGGCCATTAGCATGGCAAGCTAGAACCACAGTGAAGGATGACTTCTCATTCCCTGTGGTGCGAATATTCACCGTGCGTGCTCCCGTTGTATCCACAGTGCGGTTCACAGGAATATCAAAAGTCAGTGGAACCTCGTCCATGTTGATAATGTTCTCTGGCCGGATCTTTTTTTCAGCTATCTTGTTTTTACAATATGCACGGAAAGTAGCCAGGTTTTCTTGAAAGTCTTTAGGCAGTTGCTGTGAAATAGTAGTCCGTGTGCGGATGGAGAGATTGCGTCTTTTCATGAACCGGAAACCTGTCGCTTAGTAGGAGCCATTTTGTGGTCTTTACAGATGTAAACACACAAAGGAAATGAAACGTAATATCCGCGCGCTTCTTCTTCTTCTTCTACGGGGGCGGGTGGTTGCTTACAGTAGAAGAAGAAGCGCTTCCTCTTCTATGGGGGCGGGTGCTTACCTTGGCGGTTGCTTGGCGTAGAAGAAGCACTTCCTCTTCTACGGGGAAAAAAGATGGCGGCTGTTTACCGTAGTTGCGAGACCTAAACTTTATGAAAATGAATCTTAATATTAATCCATATATAAAGCGTACCGGGTTATAAGCCGCACTGTCAGCTTTTGAGTAAATTTGTGGTTTTTAGGTGCGGCTAATAGTGCGGAAAATACGGTATTGAGAAGAGAGGGTGCGGTGAACAGCAGCCAGTTGAGGCACGTCACTCAATTGTGCCTCAACATGGATTGTGGACTCGGCTAACTGCTGGTCTGCTGTGCAGTGAGACTGTATTGCTATATGAATTATATTATACATTTCCATAGTTTAGTTAGCTGAGGTATATAATGTACAGTGTATTTTGTCAACAACTGTATGTGTGTAAAGTATTTCTTGTGCTGAGCAATCATAAAACTGCTGCGAAGACGCACTGGCTGAGGCTCGCGTAATCCCGCCTCCTGGTGCCGGTTATTACACCTCCGCCGCAGACTGCACCCACCGACGGGAGCGCCACACCAACCAAAGCCCAAACCCAAACCCTCCACGTGCAAGACCGAATCCACCCAAAAAAAGTCACTTAACAAGAAGCCAAAAAGTGCAAAAACAACATTGCTCGCGCCGGAGGAGCGTGAACGACTGCAGGGACACAACATTAGGTACACTTGCAGACTGCAGCACAGATTTAATATTTCATTCATTCACAACTCCTCCAACACGAACACCACTGTTCCAGCACTTATAAGTAAAGGTAAGACCATAATAACATTTTTTTAATTAAATGTGCTTTTTTGTGTGCTACAGTTTGTATGTGTAAAGTTAAAGTTAAGTTAAAGTACCAATGATTGTCACACACACACTAGGTGTGGTGAAATTTGTCCTCTGCATTTGACCCATCCCCTTGATCACCACCTGGGATGTGAGGGGAGCAGTGGGCAGCAGCGGCGCCGTGCCCGGGAATAATTGTTGGTGATTTAACCCCCAATTCCAACCCTTGATGCTGAGTGCCAAGCAGGGAAGAATGCTGGTATGAGCTTTTAAACATAACCCGTTAACTGCTGCCAATCAAATGGTGAATAAGATACTCTTTAGGGTTCATATGTTTGTAAATTTGACTGTGATGAAGTCAGTGCCTCACCAGCCATCAACCTCACCGCACGTCACTGCCTATACACACACCACAATAATACTCTGTGGGGGAAGATGTAGCCAGCGCTGCCTGCAGGAGCAAAAGTCACCGCCGCTGTCCTTGGTGCTGAGGACGAGCACCATCGGGCAGGGGCGGGGCATGCGCTGACGGCGAGACACAGTTATAAGGCGCACTGCCGAGTTTTGAGGAGGGGAACAGGATTTTAAGTGCGCCTTATAGTCCGGAAAATACGGTACTCCTTTTTGTAGAATAAATTGTTAGTCTTGTGGTCCTGATGGCTTCATCTGGCCAGGATCTTCAGCTCTCACTGGATCGGTTCGCAGCCGAGTGTGAAGCGACTGGGATGAGAGTCAGCACCTCCAAGTCCGAGTCCATGGTTCTCGCCCGGAAAAGGGTGGAGTGCCATCTCCGGGTTGGGGAGGAGATCTTTCCCCAATTGGAGGAGTTCAAGTACCTCGGAGTCTTGTTCACGAGTGAGGGAAGAGTGGATCGTGAGATCGACAGGCGGATCGGTGCGGCGTCTTCAGTAATGCGGACGCTGTATCGATCCGTTGTGGTGAAGAAGGAGCTGAGCCAGAAGGCAAAGCTCTCGATTTACCGGTCGATCTACGTTCCCATCCTCACCTATGGTCATGAGCTTTGGGTTATGACCGAAAGGACAAGATCACGGGTACAAGCGGCCAAAATGAGTTTCCTCCGCCGGGTGGCGGGTCTCTCCCTTAGAGATAGGGTGAGAAGCTCTGTCATTCGGGGGGAGCTCAAAGTAAAGCCGCTGCTCCTCCACATCGAGAGGAGCCAGATGAGGTGGTTCGGGCATCTGGTCAGGATGCCACCCGAACGCCTCCCTCGGGAGGTGTTTAGGGCACGTCCGACCGGTAGGATGCCACGGGGAAGACCCAGGACACATTGGGAAGACTATGTCTCCCGGCTGGCCTGGGAACGCCTCGGGATCCCCCCCAGGAGGAGCTGGACGAAGTGGCTGGGGAGAGGGAAGTCTGGGCTTCCCTGCTTAGGCTGCTGCCCCCGCGACCCGACCTCAGATAAGCGGAAGAAGATGGATGGATGGAAATTGTTAATCTTAACCTAACTTTAGAACTAAAGGATCTGGGCGCCGATGCCTATCAATGGTAATCTTCAACACGGCCGCAATGGTAGTCAAGAAAAATATTGTGAAAGAGGTTAGCACCTCAAGTGGGTCATCATATCATTAACACAAATACCGCACCACGCGTTTCAAGCCTCTTCCCTTTCCATAGGGCTCCTTATAGGGAGCGTGATGAAAAGGTAGCCGCAGATAGACAGTGAGTAATTGCAGGCTTGGAAGTGTCATCCATTACAGCCGAGAGCACTAAGAGGAGGGCATTCCCGCCCAGAAACTCTCTTCCGTTTTTGCATTTAAACAAGCACTTCTTTAATGTCAAAATCCCCTCACCTCACACTTGGTTAAGGAGTCCTTCGATGGCTTGTTGACACGCGGCAAAGTCATGTGACTGATGGCTTTAACGACACGGCGGCGACGGGGTCGTGGAAAAGCACGACGCGACGCATCAGTGCAAAGACTTTTCCCGCCGAGGAGGTCGTACGCCGACATCATTTTCACAGGCATTAGACTTTGCAACTTTGCAATCATGCCCTCCGTTGAAATTAATTCTATCCATCATTGTAAATAGCCCCGTTTTACATTTCTCACCGTGCCATTTGGAAAGGTTATTCGTAATCATCAGCGGCAATCACCTGAAAATGATACCTTTGCCAGACGGATAAAAATAAATGTTTGCCTTTGATGGAAAAATGTGGGTGGAATTTGATGATAAAATTGGATGTAATTAATTACATTTGAACTATTTGCTATTCAACTGACGGCTTTGTTCAAACTTTGGCGACTTACATTTTTGCAGCAAATTCCTGTGGCACAAAACCCAAAACCAGTGAAGTTGGCACGTAAATAAAATAAAAAAATAAATAAAAACAGAATACAATGATTTGCAAATCCTTTCCAACTTTAGCCTTGGCAACTTGAATAGACTGCAAAGACTTGTTTTTTTTTTTGGCAAATAATCATTAACTTAGAATTTAATGGCAGCAACACATTGCAAAAAAGTTGTCACAGGGGCATTTTTACCACTGTGTTACATGGCCTTTCCTTTTAACAACACTCCATAAATGTTTGGGAACTGAGGAGACACATTTTTGCAGCTTTTCAGGTGGAATTATTTCCCATTCTTGCTTGATGTACAACTTAAGTTGTTCAACAGTCCGGGGGTCTCCGTTGTGGTATTTTAGGCTTCTTAATGCGCCACACATTTTCAATGGGAGACAGGTCTGGACTACAGGCAGGCCAGTCTAGTACCCGCACTCTGTTGTAACACGTGGCATGGCATTGACTTGCTGAAATAAGCATATGGCAGCATATGTAACAGGGGTCACACCGCGCGCAGTGCGCTCACGAAAGGGGTGGGGCTCACCCTGGTGAACCGAGTGGGCCACTTTTGGTAAGCAGAACTGGCGCTGCGGGATGAACCGAACGCCGGGTTAAGGCGCCCGATGCCGACGCTCATCAGACCCCAGAAAAGGTGTTGGTTGATATAGACAGCAGGATGGTGGCCATGGAAGTCGGAACCCGCTAAGGAGTGTGTAACAACCCACCTGCCGAATCAACTAGCCCTGAAAATGGATGGCACTGGAGCGTCGGGCCCATACCCGGCCGTCGCCGGCAGCGAGAGCCGCGAGGGCTAGGCCGCGAGTAGGATGGCCGCCGCGGTGCGCGCTGAAGCCTCGGGCGTGAGGGACATCGCACCTCCACGCGCTTGGAGGTGCGCTCAGCGCGGCTCCCAGATGATTGAGCACTGTTGTGCGTCTGGGCCGTGACAGCGTGGCACGCATTGAATGTCTCTGCTGCATTGGATCAGTCTCCTTTCTTTAACAGGCAAAAGCTTTATAACCTCACTAATGCCTTGCATCGTCTATATTAGATATATAACAACGGGCGGGTGCGGGCGAATGCGGTTTTGATTAAATGTTAGTTCGGGTGGATGCGGATGGTTGACGACTTTTGTGATGCGGTTGCGGATGAAATAATCTAGTGCATATGTATCTGTGGTGTGTGTGCGGTATGTCTGTAGGCCTGGAGTTGCTATTCAACTCCCTAGCAGTTGTTGACAGAGAAGGAGTTTGTTGCGTCTTCCCTGCACTGTCCTATATCTCGAAGTAACAACCTTGCCAGGTCGCTTGCAGCCAAGGAAAACAGTCCAGATTAGAATGTTTGTGTTTGAACGTTCGAAAGGAAATTCAAACTTTTCCTTCCAATTGTCTATTTCCCTCAAAGTTATCATACATCGCAGACAGTGTCTGCGATGTTTTCCAGTTTGCGATTTAGTACAAAACCTTGAACGTTTGAGTATCCACGCTCTGTCCGCATCCTCCAATCATTTGTGGCAGCTTTGGAGTCCCCTGAACGGCTGCCAGCATCTTCCAATTTGTCGACAATAAGTCTTGCTTCACGGTTCTTAGCTTTCTGGAACTGGGACCCCTAAAACAATGTATGTGTATATCCCCGATGTATAGTATCCTCTAAGGAACCAATGTCCTTTGTCTTTGGTGTCCTTTTTTTGTTATGAAAAACGCAAAAGTCTAATGCAGAAAACGCTGGTTCTCGAGAGGATATAAGAAAATACAGTAACAAAATAACCATTAAAGTTGTTTTATGTCATTACAGGCACACATCGTAATACTGAAGGACAACATGATTGAATTCTGAGCAATATAAGTGAATATTTTCAACGCACCAAAAAGTATTATTATTTTTTTATATTTTAGTGACCGACAATGATTTAGCAAGGCCTCAGAGCAAAGCACGACAGCTGCATATTTTCTTACTAAATCAAACCCACCACGTACAATTCAGTACTCGTCTGACTACATTATGAAAACCCCTCAAAAAGCAAAACATATGTCCATCCATTCATCCATTTCTCGTCCACCCGAGGGGTACTGTATCCCCCACAAGATCAGGTCCTGGTAACTTAAGAGTTCTCTTCAGGATCTTAGCCATTTCCAGTATTGCACTTTTCTGTGCAGACCTGTCGGATGTTGTTCCTGGTATCTTGGGGGTGACTGGCCCCTGTGCCCTGATCACTACTGGCACCAATGATGCCTTTACATCCCACATTTGTTCTATGTCTCCCTCAGTCTGTCAAAAAAATTGTATGTAAATGATCAAAAAACTTTCCGTTCTGAGTTCCAGTGAACAGATGAGAGCTGTCTTTGTTCCACCAAGTCAAAGGCTTGGAAAATTCCACTGTGTACGATGAGAGGAGACGGGAGGGGTTATCTATTGTCATCAAGCTCAGGTCCTGGTAACTTAAGAGTTCTCTTCAGGATCTTAGCTGTTTCCAGTATTGCACTCTTCTGTGCAGACATGTCAGATGTTGTTCCTGGTATCTCGGGGGGTGACTGCCCCCAGTGCCCTGATCACTACTGGCACCAATGATGCATTTACATCCCACATTTGTTCTATGTCTCCCTCAGTCTGTCAGAAAAATCGTAAGTAAATTATCAAGAAACTTTCCGTTCTGAGTTCCAGTGAATAGATGAGAGCTGTCTTTGTTCCACCAAGTCAAAGGCTTGGAAAATTCCACTGTGTACGATGAGAGGAGACGGGAGGGGTTATCTATTGTCATCAAGCTCAGGTCCTGGTAACTTAAGAGTTCTCTTCAGGATCTTAGCCGTTTCCAGTATTGCACTCTTCTGTGCAGACATGTCAGATGTTGTTCCTGGTATTTTGGGGGTGACTGGCCCCAGTGCCCTGATCACTACTGGCACCTTTACATCCCACATGTGTTCTATGTCTCCCTCAGTCTGTCAGAAAAATTGTATGTAAATTATCAAAAAACTTTCCGTTCTGAGTTCCAGTGAACAGATGAGAGCTGTCTTTGTTCCACCAAGTCAAAGGCTTGGAAAATTCCACTGTGTACGATGAGAGGAGACGGGAGGGGTTATCTATTGTCATCAAGCTCAGGTCCTGATAACTTAAGAGTTCTCTTCAGGATCTTAGCCGTTTCCAGTATTGCACTCTTCTGTGCAGACATGTCAGATGTCGTTCCTGGTATCTTGGGGGTGACTGGCCCCAGTGCCCTGATCACTACTGGCACCAATGATGCCTTTACATCCCACATTTGTTCTATGTCTCCCTCAGTCTGTCAGAAAAATTGTATGTAAATTATCAAAAAACTTTCCGTTCTGAGTTCCAGTGAACAGATGAGAGCTGTCTTTGTTCCACCAAGTCAAAGGCTTGGAAAATTCCACTGTGTACGATGAGAGGAGACGGGAGGGGTTATCTATTGTCATCAAGCTCAGGTCCTGGTAACTTAAGAGTTCTCTTCAGGATCTTAGCTGTTTCCAGTATTGCACTCTTCTGTGCAGACATGTCAGATGTTGTTCCTGGTATCTCGGGGGGTGACTGGCCCCAGTGCCCTGATCACTACTGGCACCAATGATGCCTTACATCCCACATTTGTTCTACGTTTCCCTCAGTCTGTCAGAAAAATTGTAAGTAAATTATCAAAAATTTTCCGTTCTGAGTTCCAGTGAACAGATGAGAGCTGTCTTTGTTCCACCAAGTCAAAGGCTTGGAAAATTCCACTGTGTACAATGAAAGGAGACGGGAGGGGTTATCTATTGTCATCAAGCTCAGGTCCTGGTAACTTAAGAGTTCTCTTCAGGATCTTAGCTGTTTCCAGTATTGCACTCTTCTGTGCAGACATGTCATATGTTGTTCCTGGTATCTTGGGGGTGACTGGCCCCAGTGCCCTGATCACTACTGGCACCAATGATGCCTTTACATCCCACATTTGTTCTATGTTTCCCTCAGTCCGTCAGAAAAATTGTATGTAAATGATCAAGAAACTTTCAGTTCTGAGTTCCAGTGAACAGATGAGAGCTGTCTTTGTTCCACCAAGTCAAAGGCTTGGAAAATTCCACTGTGTACGATGAGAGGAGACGGGAGGGGTTATCTATTGTCATCAAGCTCTGGTCCTGGTAACTTAAGACTTCTCTTCAGGATCTTAGCCGTTTCCAGTATTGCACTCTTCTGTGCAGACATGTCAGATGTTGTTCCTGGTATCTTGGGGATGACTGGCCCCAGTGCCCTGATCACTACTGGCACCAATAATGCCTTTATATCCCACATTTGTTATATGTCTCCCTCAGTCTATCAGAAAAATTGTATGTAAATTATCAAAAAACTTTCCGTTCTGAGTTCCAGTGAACAGATGAGAGTTGTCTTTGTTCCACCAAGTCAAAGGCTTGGAAAATTCCACTGTGTACGATGAGAGGAGACGGGAGGGGTTATCTATTGTCATCAAGCTCAGGTCCTGGTAACTTAAGAGTTCTCTTCAGGATCTTAGCCGTTTCCAGTATTGCACTCTTCTGTGCAGACATGTCAGATGTTGTTCCTGGTATCTTGGGGGTGACTGGCCCCAGTGCCCTGATCACTACTGGCACCAATGATGCATTTACATCCCACATTTGTTCTATGTCTCCCTCAGTCTGTCAGAAAAATCTTAAGTAAATTATCAAGAAACTTTCCGTTCTGAGTTCCAGTGAACAGATGAGAGCTGTCTTTGTTCCACCAAGTCAAAGGCTTGGAAAATTCCACTGTGTACGATGAGAGGAGACGGGAGGGGTTATCTATTGTCATCAAGCTCAGGTCCTGGTAACTTAAGAGTTCTCTTCAGGATCTTAGCCGTTTCCAGTATTGCACTCTTCTGTGCAGACATGTCAGATGTTGTTCCTGGTATCTTGGGGGTGACTGGCCCCAGTGCCCTGATCACTACTGGCACCAATGATGCCTTTACATCCCACATTTGTTCTATGTCTCCCTCAGTCCGTCAGAAAAATTGTATGTAAATGATCAAGAAACTTTCCGTTCTGAGTTCCAGTGAACAGATGAGAGCTGTCTTTGTTCCACCAAGTCAAAGGCTTGGAAAATTCCACTGTGTACGATGAGAGGAGACGGGAGGGGTTATCTATTGTCATCAAGCTCAGGTCCTGGTAACTTAAGAGTTCTCTTCAGGATCTTAGCTGTTTCCAGTATTGCACTCTTCTGTTCAGACATGTCAGATGTTGTTCCTGGTATCTTGGGGGTGACTGGCCCCAGTGCCCTGATCACTACTGGCACCTTTACATCCCACATGTGTTCTATGTCTCCCTCAGTCTGTCAGAAAAATTGTATGTAAATTATCAAAAAAAATTCCGTTCTGAGTTCCAGTGAACAGATGAGAGTTGTCTTTGTTCCACCAAGTCAAAGGCTTGGGAAAATTCCACTGTGTACGATGAGAGGAGACGGGAGGGATTATCTATTGTCATCAAGCTCAGGTCCTGGTAACTTAAGAGTTCTCTTCAGGATCTTAGCCGTTTCCAGTATTGCACTCTTCTGTGCAGACATGTCAGATGTTGTTCCTGGTATCTCGGGGGTGACTGGCCCCAGTGCCCTGATCACTACTGGCACCAATGATGCCTTTACATCCCACATTTGTTCTATGTCTCCCTCAGTCTGTCAGAAAAATTGTATGTAAATTATCAAAAAACTTTCCGTTCTGAGTTCCAGTGAACAGATGAGAGCTGTCTTTGTTCCACCAAGTCAAAGGCTTGGAAAATTCCACTGTGTACGATGAGAGGAGACGGGAGGGGTTATCTATTGTCATCAAGCTCAGGTCCTGGTAACTTAAGAGTTCTCTTCAGGATCTTAGCTGTTTCCAGTATTGCACTCTTCTGTGCAGACATGTCAGATGTTGTTCCTGGTATCTTGGGTGTGACTGGCCCCAGTGCCCTGATCACTACTGGCACCTTTACATCCCACATTTGTTCTATGTCTCCCTCAGTCTGTCAGAAAAATTGTATGTAAATTATCAAAAAACTTTCCGTTCTGAGTTCCAGTGAACAGATGAGAGCTGTCTTTGTTCCACCAAGTCAAAGGCTTGGAAAATTCCACTGTGTACGATGAGAGGAGACGGGAGGGGTTATCTATTGTCATCAAGCTCAGGTCCTGGTAACTTAAGAGTTCTCTTCAGGATCTTAGCTGTTTCCAGTATTGCACTCTTCTGTGCAGACATGTCAGATGTTGTTCCTGGTATCTCGGGGGGTGACTGGCCCCAGTGCCCTGATCACTACTGGCACCAATGATGCCTTACATCCCACATTTGTTCTACGTTTCCCTCAGTCTGTCAGAAAAATTGTAAGTAAATTATCAAAAATTTTCCGTTCTGAGTTCCAGTGAACAGATGAGAGCTGTCTTTGTTCCACCAAGTCAAAGGCTTGGAAAATTCCACTGTGTACAATGAAAGGAGACGGGAGGGGTTATCTATTGTCATCAAGCTCAGGTCCTGGTAACTTAAGAGTTCTCTTCAGGATCTTAGCTGTTTCCAGTATTGCACTCTTCTGTGCAGACATGTCATATGTTGTTCCTGGTATCTTGGGGGTGACTGGCCCCAGTGCCCTCATCACTACTGGCACCAATGATGCCTTTACATCCCACATTTGTTCTATGTTTCCCTCAGTCCGTCAGAAAAATTGTATGTAAATGATCAAGAAACTTTCAGTTCTGAGTTCCAGTGAACAGATGAGAGCTGTCTTTGTTCCACCAAGTCAAAGGCTTGGAAAATTCCACTGTGTACGATGAGAGGAGACGGGAGGGGTTATCTATTGTCATCAAGCTCAGGTCCTGGTAACTTAAGACTTCTCTTCAGGATCTTAGCCGTTTCCAGTATTGCACTCTTCTGTGCAGACATGTCAGATGTTGTTCCTGGTATCTTGGGGGTGACTGGCCCCAGTGCCCTGATCACTACTGGCACCAATAATGCCTTTATATCCCACATTTGTTATATGTCTCCCTCAGTTTATCAGAAAAATTGTATGTAAATTATCAAAAAACTTTCCGTTCTGAGTTCCAGTGAACAGATGAGAGTTGTCTTTGTTCCACCAAGTCAAAGGCTTGGAAAATTCCACTGTGTACGATGAGAGGAGACGGGAGGGGTTATCTATTGTCATCAAGCTCAGGTCCTGGTAACTTAAGAGTTCTCTTCAGGATCTTAGCCGTTTCCAGTATTGCACTCTTCTGTGCAGACATGTCAGATGTTGTTCCTGGTATCTTGGGGGTGACTGGCCCCAGTGCCCTGATCACTACTGGCACCAATGATGCATTTACATCCCACATTTGTTCTATGTCTCCCTCAGTCTGTCAGAAAAATCTTAAGTAAATTATCAAGAAACTTTCCGTTCTGAGTTCCAGTGAACAGATGAGAGCTGTCTTTGTTCCACCAAGTCAAAGGCTTGGAAATTTCCACTGTGTACGATGAGAGGAGACGGGAGGGGTTATCTATTGTCATCAAGCTCAGGTCCTGGTAACTTAAGAGTTCTCTTCAGGATCTTAGCCGTTTCCAGTATTGCACTCTTCTGTGCAGACATGTCAGATGTTGTTCCTGGTATCTTGGGGGTGACTGGCCCCAGTGCCCTGATCACTACTGGCACCAATGATGCCTTTACATCCCACATTTGTTCTATGTCTCCCTCAGTCCGTCAGAAAAATTGTATGTAAATGATCAAGAAACTTTCCGTTCTGAGTTCCAGTGAACAGATGAGAGCTGTCTTTGTTCCACCAAGTCAAAGGCTTGGAAAATTCCACTGTGTACGATGAGAGGAGACGGGAGGGGTTATCTATTGTCATCAAGCTCAGGTCCTGGTAACTTAAGAGTTCTCTTCAGGATCTTAGCTGTTTCCAGTATTGCACTCTTCTGTTCAGACATGTCAGATGTTGTTCCTGGTATCTTGGGGGTGACTGGCCCCAGTGCCCTGATCACTACTGGCACCTTTACATCCCACATGTGTTCTATGTCTCCCTCAGTCTGTCAGAAAAATTGTATGTAAATTATCAAAAAAAATTCCGTTCTGAGTTCCAGTGAACAGATGAGAGTTGTCTTTGTTCCACCAAGTCAAAGGCTTGGAAAATTCCACTGTGTACGATGAGAGGAGACGGGAGGGATTATCTATTGTCATCAAGCTCAGGTCCTGGTAACTTAAGAGTTCTCTTCAGGATCTTAGCCGTTTCCAGTATTGCACTCTTCTGTGCAGACATGTCAGATGTTGTTCCTGGTATCTCGGGGGTGACTGGCCCCAGTGCCCTGATCACTACTGGCACCAATGATGCCTTTACATCCCACATTTGTTCTATGTCTCCCTCAGTCTGTCAGAAAAATTGTATGTAAATTATCAAAAAACTTTCCGTTCTGAGTTCCAGTGAACAGATGAGAGCTGTCTTTGTTCCACCAAGTCAAAGGCTTGGAAAATTCCACTGTGTACGATGAGAGGAGACGGGAGGGGTTATCTATTGTCATCAAGCTCAGGTCCTGGTAACTTAAGAGTTCTCTTCAGGATCTTAGCTGTTTCCAGTATTGCACTCTTCTGTGCAGACATGTCGGATGTTGTTCCTGGTATCTTGGGGGTGACTGGCCCCAGTGCCCTGATCACTACTGGCACCTTTACATCCCACATGTGTTCTATGTCTCCCTCAGTCTGTCAGAAAAATTGTATGTAAATTATCAAAAAAAATTCCGTTCTGAGTTCCAGTGAACAGATGAGAGTTGTCTTTGTTCCACCAAGTCAAAGGCTTGGAAAATTCCACTGTGTACGATGAGAGGAGACGGGAGGGGTTATCTATTGTCATCAAGCTCAGGTCCTGGTAACTTAAGAGTTCTCTTCAGGATCTTAGCCGTTTCCAGTATTGCACTCTTCTGTGCAGACATGTCAGATGTTGTTCCTGGTATCTCGGGGGTGACTGGCCCCAGTGCCCTGATCACTACTGGCACCAATGATGCCTTTACATCCCACATTTGTTCTATGTCTCCCTCAGTCTGTCAGAAAAATTGTATGTAAATTATCAAAAAACTTTCCGTTCTGAGTTCCAGTGAACAGATGAGAGCTGTCTTTGTTCCACCAAGTCAAAGGCTTGGAAAATTCCACTGTGTACGATGAGAGGAGACGGGAGGGGTTATCTATTGTCATCAAGCTCAGGTTCTGGTAACTTAAGAGTTCTCTTCAGGATCTTAGCTGTTTCCAGTATTGCACTCTTCTGTGCAGACATGTCAGATGTTGTTCCTGGTATCTTGGGTGTGACTGGCCCCAGTGCCCTGATCACTACTGGCACCTTTACATCCCACATGTGTTCTATGTCTCCCTCAGTCTGTCAGAAAAATTGTATGTAAATTATCAAGAAACTTTCCGTTCTGAGTTCCAGTGAACAGATGAGAGCTGTCTTTGTTCCACCAAGTCAAAGGCTTGGAAAATTCCACTGTGTACGATGAAAGGAGACGGGAGGGGTTATCTATTGTCATCAAGCTCAGGTTCTGGTAACTTAAGAGTTCTCTTCAGGATCTTAGCTGTTTCCAGTATTGCACTCTTCTGTGCAGACATGTCAGATGTTGTTCCTGGTATCTCGGGGGGTGACTGGCCCCAGTGCCCTGATCACTACTGGCACCAATAATGCCTTTATATCCCACATTTGTTCTATGTCTCCCTCAGTCTGTCAGAAAAATTGTATGTAAATTATCAAGAAACTTTCCGTTCTGAGTTCCAGTGAACAGATGAGAGCTGTCTTTGTTCCACCAAGTCAAAGGCTTGGAAAATTCCACTGTGTATGATGAGAGGAGACAGGAGGGGTTATCTATTGTCATCAAGCTCAGGTCCTGGTAACTTAAGAGTTCTCTTCAGGATCTTAGCCGTTTCCAGTATTGCACTCTTCTGTGCAGACATGTCAGATGTTGTTCCTGGTATCTTGGGGGTGACTGGCCCCAGTGCCCTGATCACTACTGGCACCAATAATGCCTTTACAGCCCACATTTGTTCTATGTCTCCCTCAGTCTGTCAGAAAATTTGTATGTAAATTATCAAAAAACTTTCCATTCTGAGTTCCAGTGAACAGATGAGAGCTGCCTTTGTTCCACCAAGTCAAAGGCTTGGAAAATGACGATGAGAGGAGACGGGAGGGGTTATCTATTGTCATCGAAGACCTGCTCAAGCCGAATCCAGGACGAGCCCAAGCCATCTTCTTCTTTTGTCTTCAATGTGACCAAAAACAAGAGCTGTTTACATACCCCCCATTCCTGTTGAGACATGTGTTGTTGTGTAAACATTGAATATTTAAATGAAGGAGGAGACGTAAACCTTTTTTGTCAGAGCGGGATAAGACACTGTAAGAGGTTACAGGTCGACAGCATCTCTCCTCAATTGATCCATCCATCCATCCATCTTCTTCCGCTTATCCGAGGTCGGGTCGCGGAGGCAGCAGCCTAAGCAGGGAAGCCAAGACTTCCCTCTCCCCAGCCACTTCGTCCAGCTCTTCCTGTGGGACCCCGAGGCGTTCCCAGGCCAGCCGGGAGACATAGTCTTCCCAACGTGTCCTGGGTCTTCACCGCGGCCTCTTACCGGTCGGACGTGCCCTAAACACCTCCCTAGGGAGGCGTTCGGGTGGCATCCTGACCAGATGCCCGAACCACCTCATCTGGCTCCTCTCGATGTGGAGGAGCAGCGGCTTTACTTTGAGCTCCCCCCGGATGGCAGAGCTTCTCACCCTATCTCTAAGGGAGAGCCCCGCCACCCGGCGGAGGAAACTCATTTCGGCCGCTTGTACCCGTGATCTTGTCCTTTCGGTCATAACCCAAAGCTCATGACCATAGGTGAGGACGGGAACGTAGATCGACCGGTAAATTGAGAGCTTTGCCTTCCGGCTCAGCTCCTTAAATGTAATTCTGTCTCTGTTTGATTCTTTGCTTCTTGTCTTGTTCAATAGACGTCATCAGTTTTTGAACCTGACACAGTCCTTGCTATTTCTCCGTCTTTTCCTGTCCCTTTTTCCAGATGTTGAGATTACCGGGGATTGCTCCATCTATCATTGATTGATTGATTGATTGAAACTTTTATAAGTAGATTGCACAGTACAGTACATATTCCGTACAATTGACCACTAAATGGTAACACCCGAATACGTTTTTCAACTTGTTTAAGTCGGAGTCCACGTTAATCGATTCATGGTAAAGATACCGCTGTCTTCTGATGTTGACCATCACTAGGTTGTTAGTCTGGATCTGGGAGTTCTACAGGGTCTTGGCTTGGCTGTTCTCGTACACATATGGTGGTATCTGCCATCTTGACTCTGGGACCTCCAGTCCATATTTGGTACAGAGGTTTCCGGCACACTTTGCCTGTTGCCTGGTTATGGCGCTCCATGTATGCCTTGCCTGAGGCTAACTTCTCTGCGGGTCATCATTATTTTTGCCTCTGGGCTTCTCTTTCATGACGGTGGCTATTGCGCCTTCCGGCTACTCATGCTGTTCATCTTGTAGTTAAGCATCTCTAGGATGCCTGATGTCGCTGCATATGCCGTATGATTGATCTTGATGATTTTCTTGGTTGGGACACACACTGTAGCAACGCTGCGTTGACATCACCGAGTAGGAATACTGATGTTGCACCTTTGTTTAGCCTTGGCAAGCAGGAGGTAGCGTACTTCCCCCAGGACTTAATGATCTTCTCTCTCAGGTCAATTGCTTTGTGTTTAGCTCTTCTGTTCGTGGGCTTGGTACCCAATCTTCATGTTTGGGGGTGATGATGAAACCACCCTCGCATTGACCAGCTCCTCTTGAACTCTTGTTGCATCAGTTAATTTCAGTGACGTGCGGTGAGGTTGATGGCTGGTGAGGCACTGACTTCATCACAGTCAGATTTACAAACATATGAACCCTAAAGAGTATCTTATTCACCATTTGATTGGCAGCAGTTAACGGGTTATGTTTAAAAGCTCATGCCAGCATTCTTCCCTGCTTGGCACTCAGCATCAAGGGTTGGAATTGGGGGTCAAATCACCAAAAATTATTCCCGGGCGCTGCGCCGCTGCTGCCCACTGCTCCCCTCACCTCCCAGGGGGTGATCAAGGGATGGGTCAAATGCAGAGGACAAATTTCATTACACCTAGTGTGTGTGTGACAATCATTGGTACTTTAACTTAACTTTACACATACAAACTGTAGCACACAAAAAAGCACATTTAATAAAAAAAAAACATTACTATGGTCTTACCTTTTATGTAATATGTTGGGTTGGAGGCAATAACCAGGCGAGGTGATGAAGTACGTCTCTTTACTGTAGACTTCAGAACAGACTCAACACACTTGACGTCAGGTGCGCAACACCACGTAAATCGTTGGCCAACCAAAAAGTAAACACAGTACGCTATAGCCAACATTAACCAGGAGATGGCAACAGACAAACATAGATCACTCTATTACATTCCTCCCCTTTTGGAAATGTAGAAGAAGTTACTCAAAAGAAATAAACAACCCAACCAAAAAATGCAGCAGCTCATTAAGAAGCCAAAAAGTGCAAAAACAATAATGTTCGTGTTGGAGGAGTTGTGAATGAATGAAATATGAAAACCGTGCTGCAGTCTGCATGGAGCTTCATAGTTTACTAAAGTTGTACTAAAACATTTATTTCCTGTCAGCGCTTTTGTTTTGGCTCTGTTTCCTGTTTGTCTCCCTGAGTGCTGTGTCCCCTCAGCTGTGGCTGATTGGCACTTGGCCACACCTGGTGTCAATCAGCCACAGCAGGGGACACAGCACTCAGGGAGACAAACAGGAAACAGAACCAAAACAAGAGCGCTGACAGGAAATACTACACACACAGAGGAAAAACTAAAACACAACCAAACTGTCAGGGGCAAGCCTGACATTGATAGATTTTTGAGCGCCGTGTGTAATGTTCTATATTTTCAATGGAACATATAAAATGTTGGTGTTGTTTCCTTGAGTCATATTGCAGTCGACCCGTATCTCTTATGTTTGACTGCCATCTACTGGCCACACTACCAAATAAAATTGCTTCGAGGTCAGCAAGCAAAACCAGAATTATTCTGTACATTAGGCGCAACGGGCTGTAAGGCGCACTGTCGAGTTTTAAGGAGAAAAAAAAAGGTTTTAAGTGCTGGAAAATACGGTATTTGAACACCTTTGACTTTGGTTCGACACATCCTGCTCGGGTGCGGAGCAGACTAGCAGTGATAGCTGGAACTGCTTCGCCAAGTTGGCGACACCTTCTGTCATATTTTTGCTGATTTCTTCTTTTGATTGAATATATATATTGCAATATACATGGCATTGAATATACAGGTAAAAGCCAGTAAATTAGAATATTTTGAAAAACTTGATTTATTTCAGTAATTGCATTCAAAAGGTGTAACTTGTACATTATATTTATTCATTGCACACAGACTGATGCATTCAAATGTTTATTTCATTTAATTTTGATGATTTGAAGTGGCAACAAATGAAAATCCAAAATTCCGTGTGTCACAAAATTAGAATATTACTTAAGGCTAATACAAAAAAGGGATTTTTAGAAATGTTGGCCAACTGAAAAGTATGAGAATGAAAAATATGAGCATGTACAATACTCAATACGGCTGCGTTGACCCTGGATCTCAGGAAACAGAGTGGACCGACACCAGCAGATGACATGGCACCCCAAACCATCACCCAACCATGCAAATTTTGCATTTCCTTTGGAAATCGAGGTCCCAGAGTCTGGAGGAAGACAGGAGAGGCACAGGATCCACGTTGCCTGAAGTCTAGTGTAAAGTTTCCACCATCAGTGATGGTTTGGGGTGCCATGTCATCTGCTGGTGTCGGTCCACTCTGTTTCCTGAGATCCAGGGTCAACGCAGCCGTCTACCAGCAAGTTTTAGAGCACTTCATGCTTCCTGCTGCTGACCTGCTCTATGGAGATGGAGATTTCAAGTTCCAACAGGACTTGGCGCCTGCACACAGCGCAAAATCTACCCGTGCCTGGTTTACGGACCATGGTATTTCTGTTCTAAATTGGCCCGCCAACTCCCCTGACCTTAGCCCCATAGAAAATCTGTGGGGTATTGTGAAAAGGAAGATGCAGAATGCCAGACCCAAAAACGCAGAAGAGTTGAAGGCCACTATCAGAGCAACCTGGGCTCTCATAACACCTGAGCAGTGCCAGAAACTCATCGACTCCATGCCACGCCGCATTAACGCAGTAATTGAGGCAAAAGGAGCTCCAACCAAGTATTGAGTATTGTACATGCTCATATTTTTCATTTTCATACTTTTCAGTTGGCCAACATTTCTAAAAATCCCTTTTTTGTATTAGCCTTAAGTAATATTCTAATTTTGTGACACACAGAATTTTGGATTTTCATTTGTTGCCACTTCAAATCATCAAAATTAAATGAAATAAACATTTGAATGCATCAGTCTGTGTGCAATGAATAAATATAATGTACAAGTTACACCTTTTGAATGCAATTACTGAAATAAATCAAGTTTTTCAAAATATTCTAATTTACTGGCTTTTACCTGTATATTGTCTATTATCCGCTTCTTCTTGGCGGCACAACCCCTATTTGAATCCCATGATTTGTACATGTGCCATCTAAGGGGCACTTAAAGTAATAGCATGTGAACATGTTGGGAATCTTACGTTTGCGTAATGCAATGTTGTGAGGGATGAAGAAGAGCAAAACATGGAGACAAAGTTTTATTGAAAGTGTTTGCCCATTTAATTGTCACTCCTTGTGCTGCCTGTCAAGTCCGCATCAATATTTCAACCCCCGCTGAGAATACAGAACGAGGACGTATGCATACTACTTCAAAGTCGAGATGAATTCACAGACTTTCCCTTTTGATAATAGCTGAAGACGTTCGGCTGTCCTGATTGGGCTGAAAATAACTGATGTCTGCTTCCAAACCTTCAATAAACATAAAGCTTGGCCATCCTGTTTGTAGCTAACTTAGTGGTTCTGCAAACACACAAAAACAACTTATTCTTTTCAAAGCATGCAAGGGTTTGTTTGGTGACCATTTGGTGCTTTATTTAATCTGCCATGTTTCAAGACACGTTTCTCTACAGTCTGGGCGTCAAACTTAATTGTGTCTATGACAAAACCCAAAACCATTGAACGTTGTGTAAATGGTAAATAAAAACAGAATACAATGATTTGCAAATCCTTTTCAACTTATATTCAATTGAATAGACTCCAAAGACAAGATATTTCATGTTCAAACTGAGAAACCTATTTATTTTTGCAAATAATAAATTAACTTACAATTTAATGGCAGCAACACATTGCAAACAAGTTGGTAAAGTTAGCATTTTTTTCCACTGTGTTACATGGCCTTTCCTTTTAACAACACTCAGTAAACGTTTAGAAACTGAGGAGACACATTTTTTAACCTTTTCAGCTTAAGTTGTTCAACAGTCCGGGGGTCTCCGTTGTCATATTTTAGGCTTCATAATGCGCCACACATTTTCAATGGGAGACAGGTCTGGACTACAGGCAGGCCAGTCTAGTACCTGCACTCTTTTACTACAAAGCCACACTGTTGTAACACGTGGCTTGGCATTTTCTTGCTGAAATAAGCAGGGGCGTCCATGATATCGTTACTTGGATGGCAACATATGTTGCTCCAAAACCTGTATGTACCTTTCGGCATTAATGGCGCCTTCACAGATGTGTAAGTTACCCATGTCTTGGGCACTAATACACCCCCATACCATCACAGATGCTGGCTTTTCAACTTTGCGCCTAGAACAATCCGGATGGTTCTTTTCCTCTTTGGTCCGGAGGACACGATGTCCACAGTTTCCAAAAACAATTTTAAATGTGGACTCGTCAGACCACAGAACACTTTTCCACTTTGCATCAGTCCATCTTAGATGAGCTCAGGCCCAGTGAAGCCGGCAGCGTTTCTGGGTGTTGTTGATAAATGCCTTTCGCTTTGCATAGCAGAGTTTTAACTTGCACTTACAAATGTAGCGACCAACTGTAGTTACTGACAGTGGTTTTCTGAAGTGTTCCTGAGCCCATGTGGTGATATCCTTTACACACTGATGTCGTTTTTTTTGATGCAGTACCGCCTGAGGGATCGAAGGTCCGTAATATCATCGCTTACTTGCAGTGATTTCTCCAGATTCTCTGAATCTTTTGATGATATTACGGACCGTAGATCCCTAAATTCCTCGCAATAGCTGGATGAGAAATCTTTTTCTTAAACTGTTCAACAATTTGCTCACGCATTTGTTGACAAAGTGGTGACCCTCGCCCCATCCTTGTTTGTGAATGACTGAGCATTTCATGGAAGCTGCTTTTATACCCAATCATGGCACCCACCTGTTCCCAATTAGCCTGTTCACCTGTGAGATGTTCTAAATAAGTGTTTGATGAGCATTCCTTAACTTTGTCAGTCGTTCTTGACACTTGTGCCAGCTTTTTTGAAACATGTTGCAGGCAACAAATTCCATATGAGCTAATATTTGCAAAAAATAAAGTAAAATATCTTGTCTTTGCAGTCTATTTAATTGAATATAAATTGAAAAGGATTTGCAAATCATTGTATTCTGGTTTTATTTACCATTTACACAACGTGCCAACTTCACTGGTTTGGGGGTTTGTACATAATTGCCACAGCATTTAATTAGTACTAATTAGAGGGACTAACTACTGAATAACCAAAGGAAGAAAAATGGGAAATTCAATATCAGAAGCATGAATTGAAGAAAATGTAAAAATGGACTGTAATATGGGGGAACATTCCCCCTTCAGCAGAGAGAGGTCAGAGCTGGATTTTTTTTCACATGGGACCTCCTGCTGGGAGGCAGACATGACCACCCCCAACCATTACCCCAAATATAATGTTGTTAGAATAATTGTTTCTAAATTATCACAAAAACTTTGTGTTACATTGAGGGTCTGGTGAGAAGAC
>NC_084578.2:7427500-7480000 GCF_033978685.3 Nerophis lumbriciformis
TACTGTCAGGTGTAAAAAATACCTTTTGGTTGCACACTTTTCTTGGAGGTTTGGGGAAAAAAAACTATTTTTAATGACATTTGAGAAAATAACCGCATCAGATGTATTTTTTTCAAAGTATCATATCGCTTTTAAAGGGGAAAATTATCACCAGACCTATGTAAGCGTCAATATATACCTTGATGTTGCAGAAAAAAGACCATATATTTTTTTAACCGATTTCCGAACTCTAAATGGGTGAATTATGGCGAATTAAACGCCTTTCTGTTATTCGCTCTAAGAGCGATTGGGAAGAAATCCACCATTTTCTCAAACACCGAGTCAAATCAGCTCTGTTATTTTCCGTTTTTTAGACTGTTTTCCGTACCTTGGAGACATCATGCCTCGTCGGTGTGTTGTCGGAGGGTGTAACAACACGAACAGGGACGGATTCAAGTTGCACCAGTGGCCCAAAGATGCGAAAGTGGCAAGAAATTGGACGTTTGTTCCGCACACTTTACCGACGAAAGCTATGCTCCGACAGAGATAACAAGAATGTGTGGATATCCTGCGACACTCAAAGCAGATGCATTTCCAACGATAAAGTCAAAGAAATCTGCCGCCAGACCCCCATTGAATCTGCCGGAGTGTGCGAGCAATTCAGGGACAAAGGACCTCGGTAGCACGGCAAGCAATGGCGGCAGTTTGTTCCCGCAGACGAGCGAGCTAAACCCCCTGGATGTCTTGGCTCACACCGTCCCTTATGCCACCGAAGATGATCAAGAGAAGAATATCGACCCTAGCTTCCCTGGCCTGCTGACATCAACTCCAAAACTGGACAGATCAGCTTTCAGGAAAAGAGAGCGGATGAGGGTATGTCTACAGAATATATTAATTGATGAAAATTGGGCTGTCTGCACTCTCAAAGTGCATGTTGTTGCCAAATGTATTTCATATGCTGTAAACCTAGTTCATAGTTGTTAGTTTCCTTTAATGCCAAACAAACACATACAAATCGTTGGTTAGAAGGCGATCGCCGAATTCGTCCTGGCTTTCTCCCGTGTCGCTGGCTGTCGTGTCGTTTTCGTCGGTTTCGCTTGCATACGGTTCAAACCGATATGGCTCAATAGCTTCAGTTTCTTCTTCAATTTCGTTTTCGCTACCTACAACCATCCGTTTCAATTCATGCGTAATCTGTTGAATCGCTTAAGCCGCTGAAATCCGAGTCTGAATCCGAGCTAATATCGCTATAGCTTGCTGTTCTTTCCGCCATGTTTGTTTTTGTTGGCTTCACTATGTGACGTCACTGGAAAATGGACGGGTGTATATTACGATGGTTAAAATCAGGCACTTTGAAGCTTTTTTTAGGGATATTGCGTGATGGGTAAAATTTTGAAAAAAACTTCGAAAAATAAAAAAAAGCCACTGGGAACTGATTTTTAATGGTTTTAACCCTTTTGAAATTGTGATAATGTTCCCTTTTACTTACTTACTTACTTACTTAGTCCTCTTGCACTTCAGGGCGCGTAGAGCCGACCATAGCAACCAGGTCTCTCCATCTGGGTCTGTTGTGGGCAAGGTGTTGAGCTTGTGCCATAGTCACATTGCAGGCCTTAAGGTCCTGGGCTAATACATCCAGCCAGCGAGTGCTGGGGGCGCCTCTAGGGCGTCTCCAGCCAGCTCGCTGCGGGTTGAAGTCCAGGATTTTGCGCGTGGGGTGTTCCCCCGGCAGGCGGATGACATGGCCATACCAGCGCACTCGCCGCATTGCTGCGAGGCGAGAGGCTGGGAGCTGTTGGGTTAGCTCTCTTAGGGCCTTTTTGGTGACATGCTGGCTCCACGTGATGCCTTCTATCTTCCTGAGGGCTCTGGAATCAAAGCCATCTAGGATGTTATTCAGCGGCCATGTTTCCGAGCCGTACAGAAGGACAGAGATCACAGAGGAATTGTAGACCCTCAACTTGGTGTCCCGAGATATGTGCCGGTGTCGCCACAACGGTCTCCACAAGGACTGCATGACGGAGGCTGCAAGGGCGCGACGGCGGTCCACCTCTCGTTTGAGGTCGCCGGTGTTGGTGACTGTCGAGCCGAGGTATCTGAAGGTAGGGACAAAGTGGACAGGGGTATCCTCAAATAAGAAGGGGGGTGGGTCTGACCAACACGTCTTCCTATGAGGAAGCAGTGCCTGGGGAATCTGTGGTGGGCTCTCCTATTTCTGGGGCTGAGGTTGCTGTGGTAGTTAAAAAGCTCCTCGGTGGCAAGGCCCCGGGGGTGGATGAGATCCGCCCGGAGTTCCTTAAGGCTCTGGATGCTGTGGGGCTGTCTTGGTTGACAAGACTCTGCAGCATCGCGTGGACATCGGGTGCGGTACCTCTGGATTTGCAGACCGGGTTGGTGGTTCCTCTCTTTAAGAAGGGGAACCGGAGGGTGTGTTCTAACTATCGTGGGATCACACTCCTCAGCCTTCCCGGTAAGGTCTATTCAGGTGTACTGGAGAGGAGGCTACGCCGGATAGTCGAACCTCGGATTCAGGAGGAACAGTGTGGTTTTCGTCCTGGTCGTGGAACTGTGGACCAGCTCTATACTCTCGGCAGGGTCCTTGAGGGTGCATGGGAGTTTGCCCAACCAGTCTACATGTGCTTTGTGGACTTGGAGAAGGCATCCGACCGTGTCCCTCGGGAGGTCCTGTGGGGAGTGCTCAGAGAGTATGGGGTATCAGACTGTCTGATTGTGGCTGTCCGCTCCCTGTACGATCAGTGTCAGAGCTTGGTCCGCATTGCCGGCAGTCGGTCGGACACGTTTCCAGTGAGGGTTGGACTCCGCCAAGGCTGCCCTTTGTCACCCATTCTGTTCATAACTTTTATGGACATAATTTCTAGGCGCAGTCAAGGCGTTGAGGGGATCCGGTTTGGTGGCTGCAGGATTAGGTCTCTGCTTTTTGCGGATGATGTGGTCCTGATGGCTTCATCTGGCCAGGATCTTCAGCTCTCACTGGATCGGTTCGCAGCTGAGTGTGAAGCGACTGGGATGAGAATCAGTACCTCCAAGTCCGAGTCCATGGTTCTCGCCCGGAAAAGGGTGGAGTGCCATCTCCGGGTTGGGGAGGAGACCCTGCTCCAAGTGGAGGAGTTCAAGTACCTAGGAGTCTTGTTCACGAGTGAGGGAAGAGTGGATCGTGAGATCGACAAGCGGATCGGTGCGGCATCTTCAGTAATGCGGACGCTGTATCGATCTGTTGTGGTGAAGAAGGAGCTGAGCCGGAAGGCAAAGCTTTCAATTTACCGGTCGATCTACGTTCCCATCCTCACCTATGGTCATGAGCTTTGGGTTATGACCGAAAGGACAAGATCACGGGTACAAGCGGCCGAAATGAGTTTCCTCCGCCGGGTGGCGGGGCTCTCCCTTAGAGATAGGGTGAGAAGCTCTGTCATCCGGGGGGCGCTCAAAGTAAAGCCGCTGCTCCTCCACATCGAGAGGAGCCAGATGAGGTGGTTCGGGCATCTGGTCAGGATGCCACCCGAACGCCTCCCTAGGGAGGTGTTTAGGGCACGTCCAACCGGTAGGAGGCCACGGGGAAGACCCAGGACACGTTGGGAAGACTATGTCTCCCGGCTGGCCTGGGAACGCCTCGGGATCCCCCGGGAAGAGCTCGACGAAGTGGCTGGGGAGAGGAAAGTCTGGGCTTCCCTGCTTAGGCTGCTGCCCCCGCGACCCGACCTCGGATAAGCGGAAGAAGATGGATGGATGGATGGTGGGTCTGGTCCATCGCCGATATGCATGAGTTCGGTTTTGGACCTGAGCTGGTCAGCGGTCTCACTGAACAGGGTGGTGTCATCGGCGTATTCGAGGTCCTTTAGGGTGTAGTTTCCAAGTGACACCCCGGGGACTCGCACACAGACTCTGGACATCAGGTGGTCGATGACACAGTTAAATAGTTCCCCTTTAAGGCTGCGTTAATTCAGCATTCACTCTGCTGTCAATCTCATGGTCGTACCGACCACACGGGGCTCGTCTATGAGTGCAGACAGGGAGTGATAGGTGAAGGGGAAAATAATCGGGTGTCACATTGGGCCAGAACATATGGCCCGTAAAAAAAAACACAGTGGATTAACGTGGAGACTGACATCTCACTCACACGGAGACCCTAATGGAATGGAGTGACCCGGGGAAGCTGCATTATGTGGTGACGGACGGATGAAATAGCGCGGGTGAATATGTTTACGGCCTGTCATTTCAGCAGGGCGGCCGACATATGTAAACACGCGCATTGTTCCACGTAGCCTACCGTACGTTCTCCTCGGCATCCGAGCCACGCTGACAGTTTATCGCCGCCGTGTGTAATTCACCATTAGCACCGACAGGAAGAACAATGAAAGGAGCCCGCCGTTAAAAAGTCAAGCCAAGGCAACGCGCTGCTGCAAAACAAACGTGGCGTTCAGTTGTGGGGTGACTTAAATTCATGAAATGCCCTCCAAGTGCTTCTTCACTCTGCCGAGGCAATTTCCTGAGGAAAGGGACGGCAGTAAATATAGTTAATGTGCTGAGGCAGCATTAATACAGCCACACGCTGTTAAAAAGGCGACATGAGATACTGGAGTGATTCTTCCCACAATTGAGGTGAGACTTCACGAGCTATAAACTCGTCTTGGACGGCACTCACAAATAATACATCAAATATTCAAAATGAGAAAAGTTATAAACACTTAGCCCCGCACTATAATAGGTCTAAAAGGAGGCAACGGGGACTTTTATTTTGATAGAAATGACACAATTAAAGTGCTTTTATACTGCAAATGGTGTGGGTTGGAATAGAATAGGCTTGTTATTGACATTGCACATTAAGAACAACTGAATAGTGGGTATGGGTGTGGTAGTACGGTCAGTTTGTAGATGAAAGAGGAACCGCATCAAACAATATGTGTTTGGTGGCGTATGGAGATGTTTTTGTAGATTACATTGAAAATAGAATACGGTAGGTCAGGGATGTCGGCGAGACAGCACGAGTTCAATAAACCATGGCGGGAGCCGTGTATTCAAATCATATACAAATAGCAAGGGGTCGGATCGCTGCCATTTTGTCGCCATCTGCTGGCCAACGATGTACTAACCATTAATTAAACTTGCAAGTAAAATAGATGTACTTGTATGACCCAATCCAAACAACCTTCCCTAGTCATGGTGCAGAAAGAAAGAAAAAACACTCTCCAAACGTATCCATGTTTGGTGTTTTTTAGCTGCTTGATATTTGTGATGGATTAAAAAAACTTTAGTAAACAAGTTAGGAGTTGAACTTTCACATACTCTTAATAACCAATTGTAATCATTATTAATTATACTCATATATATATATATATATATATATATATATATATATATATATATGAGTATAATTAATAATGATTACAATTGTTATTAAGAGTATGTAATTGGTTATTAATTATACTCATATATATATATATATATATATATATATATATATATATATATATATATATATGAGTATAATTAATAATGATTACAATTGGTTATTAAGAGTATGTGAAAGTTCAACTCCTAACTTGTTTACTAAAGTTTTTTTAATCAATCACAAATATCAAGCAGCTAAAAAACACCAAACATGGATAAGTGTGGAGAGTGTTTTTTTTTTTTTTCTGCACCATGACTAGGGAAGGTTGTTTGGATTGGGTCATACAAGTACATCTATTCTACTTGCAAGTTTAATTAATGGTTAGTACATCGTTGGCCAGCAGATGGTGACAAAATGGCAGCGATCCGACCACTTGCTATTTGTATATGATATGAATACACGGCTCCCGCCATGGTTTATTGAATTTGTGCTGTCTCGCCGACATCCCTGACCTACCGTATTCTATTTTCAATGTAATCTACAAAAACATATTGATAATGATAAATGGGTTGTACTTGTATAGCGCTTTTCTACCTTCAAGGTACTCAAAGCGCTTTGACAGTATTTCCACATTCACCCATTCACACATACATTCACACACTGATGGCGGGAGCTGCCATGCAAGGCGCTAACCAGCAGCCATCAGGAGCAAGGGGTGAAGTGTCTTGCCCAAGGACACAACGGACATGACTAGGATGGTAGAAGGTGGGGATTGAACCCCAGTAACCAGCAACTCTCCGATTGCTGGCACGGCCACTCTACCAACTTCGCCACGCCGTCCCCCGTCAAACATCTCCATACGCCACCAACCAGCAGCTTTAGTGAAACGCTAAGCATCATGTAGCAGTATTGCTCAGTCCCAAACAAGAAATACAAACTATGAACATAATAAAACAATCACTTACTGGACAATGTCTGCTCTCACTATGATAAAGACTAATGGCATGTTTGTATGAAGAATTAATCATAATCCTCACAACAAGCGTCTTTTCGGGTCTTTCTTGCCATCTCCGGTTCTAAGTTGTATCAACTTCTCGGTTTATGTCCACAACCTTCTACTATCCAGGTGAGAGGCATGAATCATAATTTAGACTTTCACCAACTCAGAGGCGATGCAGCAGCTCAATATGTCAATATAGCAGCATAAGCTAGTTAGTTCTCACCGCTAAAAAGTAGTTTGTCTGCATCAGCACTTATAATAACAATATCTTATATATAACAGCATCCTCAGGGACTCATCCCACCCAGGTCCCCACTGGCTTGAACTTTTGCCCTCAGGGAGGCGCTATAAGACCATCAAAGCAATGACAAATAGACTGAAAAACAGTTTCTATCCTAGAGCTGTTATTGCCCTACACTCTGCACTTACCTGAGCACTAACCACTTTATTAACCGGCTTAACTCTGATAGAGATCTGCCGTGCAATATGTTTTTAAATTTTTTATTATGTTTTTAATTTTTTAAATTATTGTTTGTTGTCTTAAGAGTATTTTATGTAGGTTGTTTTAAAAGCTGTTCAGATTCGTTTGTTTCCATGCAATGATAATAAAGGTATTCTGATTCTGAATATCACTGTCAGGTTCAAACACTGATGACATCTACTAAACAAGACATGAAGCAAGGAATTAAACAGAGACATAATTAAATCTCAATGTGAGGAGAGACGTCTGGGCTGTACTCTTCGACAGTCTCCAGCACGCTCTGGCGAAAGATTTTACGCCTCCTCTTTTAATCAGCTGTTGCCTGATTACATGGCAACAGCTGTTTCTAAGGGACGGGGGTCGTAAACAGCCGCCGCCTTTGATTACAACAGTTCAAAGAAAAGGTCGTAGAATACAGTTCAAAGAAGCGGTGCCTGGAGGGGAGTCAGGTCCTGCTTCCTCTACGCTTTGTAGTTCTCGGGTCAACACGATATATTTCTGTTGATTACAATACATGAAAGAAACAGAACACCTTCATGTTGCTTCCCATCCTACACAGTGGAGTTTTCCAAGCCTTCTGCTTGGTTGGATTAAAGACGGCTTTTGCCTGCTCGCCGGGAACTCATTGAAACACAAAGTTTTGTGACAACTTAGATACAATTATTCTGACAATCACTAATACTCGGTTTATATTCAGGTCACGTTATGTAAATGGAGTATTGTTGGCGGTTTTAAGATATTTTTTAGAGGGCTTTATGGGTGGAATAGGGTATTCCCATTTGCTGCATCGTACTTGCCGTATTTTACGACGTAGAGTGCATAAAAAAAGAATAACATACTTGTTATTGTCTTATATAGGCAAACAAAAAGGTAGTTCCCCCTTTAAAGAAGATTAAATTAATCCTGATACAAAATATCATCCCCAACTAATTAGTTTAGTCTTTATTTGAAGGGACAATGCACAAAAACCTTAAGCTCAAAGACAGACATATTCTGTACCAGATTATAGCTAAATACAATAAAATGATGACAATAAAATCATACTATAACATGTAATCAAATGAAGAAAAGTCATAAAATGTCATGATTTTAACAGACACACCTCACAATGTACAACAAAATGCTCTCATGGATAAATATAATACACATTAAGTAGATGTGTCAATCATAGTGTCCACCTTATTGGCCGTGTGAGCAGCTTTGATTGCTCCAAAGCCACTTTTTAACTTCAATTGTGAATGAAGAGTAATCTGTTAGACCAGGGGTGCTCATTACGTCGATCGCGAGCTACCGGTCGATCTTGGAGGGTGTGTCAGTCGATCACCAGCCAGTCACTTTCGTCACTTGATTGACATTCACGGCACCCGAGGGTCTTCTGAGATGACGCTGGCTGCTGCCAGCTCATTGAAATTACCGACTGGAAGGCGAGAAACACTTTATTTCAACAGACTCTGGCGCCGTACCTGTCGTCAAAACTCCAAAGACCGACTGCACGGTTGCACAGTTGCGCTAACAAAACAAGAGTCTCAGAAAACTGGCGTGCACAAGCTAACAAGCTAGGGAGTTTGCCGACAATGTATTTCTTGTAAAGTGTATACAAAGGAGTACGGAAGCTGGACAAATAAGATTCCAAAAAACCAACCACTTTCATGTGGTATTGGACAGAAAGGAGGATTTTTTTCTCCTCCATTCGAAAATGCCGACGTTTTTAGCACCACTGTCTGATTCCTATCAATGCAAGTCATCAGAATCAGGTAATACACCAACTTCTATTCTTGTCTTCATGAAAGAAAGGAATCTATATGTGTTAAATATGCCTGTATTATCTTTAAACACCTTAACTTATTAACAATATTAACTATATGTGTTAAACATGCTTGCATTATCTTTAAACACCTTTAACTTGTTAACAATATTAACTATATGTGTTAAACATGCTTGTATTATCATTAAACACCTTTAACTTGTTAACAATATTAACTATATGTGTTAAACATGCTTGCATTATCTTTAAACACCTTTAACGTATTAATAATAACTATATGTATTAAACATGCTTGTATTATCATTAAACACCTTTAACTTGTTAACAATATTACTTATATGTATTAAACATGCTTGCATTATCTTTAAACACCTTTAACTTGTTAACAATATTAACTATATGTATTAAACATACTTGTATTATCTTTAAACACCTTTAACTTGTTAACAATATTAACTATATGTGTTAAACATGCTTGTATTATCATTAAACACCTTTAACTTGTTAACAATATTAACTATATGTGTTAAACATGCTTGTATTATCTTTAAACACCTTTAACGTATTAATAATAACTATATGTATTAAACATGCTTGTATTATCATTAAACACCTTTAAGTTGTTAACAATATTAACTATATGTGTTAAACATGCTTGTATTATCTTTAAACACCTTTAACTTGTTAACAATATTAACTATATGTGTTAAACATGCTTGTATTATCATTAAACACCTTTAACTTGTTAACAATATTAACTATATGTGTTAAACATGCTTGTATTATCTTTAAACACCTTTAACGTATTAATAATAACTATATGTATTAAACATGCTTGTATTATCATTAAACACCTTTAACTTGTTAACAATATTAACTATATGTGTTAAACATGCTTGCATTATCTTTAAACACCTTTAACTTGTTAACAATATTAACTATATGTGTTAAACATGCTTGTATTATCTTTAAACACCTTTAACTTGTTAACAATATTACTTATATGTATTAACCATGCTTGCATTATCTTTAAACACCTTTAACTTGTTAACAATATTAACTATATGTATTAAACATACTTGTATTATCATTAAACACCTTTAATTTATTAACAATATTAACTATATATATTAAACATCTTGTATTATCATTAAACACCTTTAATTTATTAACAATATTAACTATGTGTTAAACATGATTGCATTATCATTAAACACCTTTAACTTGTTAACAATATTAACTATATGTGTTAAACATGCTTGCATTATCTTTAAACACCTTTAACTTGTTAACAATATTAACTATATGTGTTAAACATGCTTGTATTATCTTTAAACACCTTTAACGTATTAATAATAACTATATGTATTAAACATGCTTGTATTATCATTAAACACCTTTAACTTGTTAACAATATTAACTATATGTGTTAAACATGCTTGCATTATCTTTAAACACCTTTAACTTGTTAACAATATTAACTATATGTGTTAAAAATGCTTGTATTATCTTTAAACACCTTTAACTTGTTAACAATATTAACTATATGTGTTAAACATACTTGTATTATCTTTAAACACCTTTAATTTAATAACAATATTAACTATATGTGTTAAACATGCTTGCACTATCATTAAACACTTTTAACTTATTAACAAAAACATATATTTCATAAGTAAGTATATATAAATGATATATATGAATGAGGTAGATCCCCACGACTTGATCGATTGAAAAGTAGCTCGCCTGCAGAAAAAGTGTGAGCACCCCTGTGTTAGACGTTGCATTCCTTTTAATTAGAATTACATTGTGTTGTATTTAAGTGCCACCTTTTAGTCAACCTTGCCTCTCGTTAAGTGTGCATCTCAAAGCGTACGTGCCGTATGCATGAATCAGAATATAACGGGGACTGTCCAAGATGAGGGGGAAGAAAGAACAATGCCTGGTTGGGCGAGCCGACGTTAACCGTGTACTCTGCATCTCCTTGACAGGAGACAGATGGTGTTTGGCAGAGGTCACCGATGCTACACAATAATGAGTCTCCTCCTGCTGTGGCACTTCTTAGCCCCTTCACCTATTCAGAACTAAGGAAGCCACTGGAAAATAAGGAAATTGCCACGCAATATTACAGACGGAAGCTCAAAAATTACATAATTTAGTGGAGGGGTGTCAAACGTACGGCACACGGGCTGAACAGATTTTATCCGGCCTGCGGGATGAGTTTGCTACGTATAAAAATGAGCCGAAATTTTCGGATGAAAAAAAAACTGCTGTTCTAAACGTGTCCACTAGATGTCGCAATAGCAATTCTTAGTATCTTTGTAGACGATGCTACATATGTACAAAAAAGAAGAAGAAGCCGCTCCAAAGTCAAACGTCTGCAGCCTAATCTAAAGTGACAGCCACAATGTACGAGCCATTTGCTGCCTCTTCCCGTACCCAATTTGTCACGTTTCACGTGTCAGGTAAACCGCAACGTTCCAAAAATAAGCGCAGATCCGCCGTAGATCAGTGAGCGGCGGGAGCCGAAAAAGCCACTTCAAAGTCAAACATCCGCAGCGTAATGAAAAGTGACAGCCACAATGTACGAGCCATTTGCTGCCTCCCCCACCCCCCAATTTGTCACGTTTCATGTGTCAGGTGAATGGCAAAAAGTTCCAAAAATAAGCGCAGATCCGCCGTACATCAGTGAGTGGCGGGAGCCAAGTAAGCCGCTCCAAAGTCAAACGTCTGCAGCCTGATCTAAAGTGACAGCCACAATGTACGAGCCATTTGCTGCCTCTCCCAATTTGTCACGTTTCGTGTGTCAGGTAAACGGCAAAAAGTTCCAAAAATAAGCGCGGATCCGCCGTAGATCAGTGAGCGGCGAGAGCCGAAAAAGCCACTTCAAAAGTCAAACATCTGTAGCGTAATGAAAAGTGACAGCCACAATGGACGAGCCATTTGCTGCCCCCCCAATTTGTCACGTTTCATGTGTCAGGTAAACCGCAACATTCCAAAAATATGCGCAGATCCGCCGTAGATCAGTGAAAGGCGGGAGCCGAAAAAGCAACTTCGAAGTCAAACATCCGCAGCGTCATGAAAAGTGACAGCCACAATGTACGAGCCATTTGCTGCCTCTCCCCGTCCCCAATTTGTCACGTTTCACGTGTCAGGTAAACCACAACATTCCAAAAATAAGCACAGATCCGCCGTACATCAGTGAGAGGCGGGAGCCGAGAAAGCCGCTTCAAAGTCAAACGTCTGCAGCCTAATGAAAAGTGACAGCCACAATGTACGAGCCATTTGCTGCCTCTCCCCGTACCCAATTTGTCACGTTTCACGTGTCAGGTAAACCGCAACGTTCCAAAAATAAGCGCAGATCCGCCGTAGATCAGTGAGCGGCGGGAGCCGAAAAAGCCACTTCGAAGTCAAACATCCGCAGCGTAATGAAAAGTGACAGCCACAATGTACGAGCCATTTGCTGCCTCCCCCACCCCCTAATTTGTCACGTTTCATGTGTCAGGTAAACGGCAAAAAGTTCCAAAAATAAGCGCAGATCCGCCGTACATCAGTGAGCGGCGGGAGCAGAGGAAGCCACTCCAAAGTCAAACGTCTGCAGCCTAATCTAAAGTGACAGCCACAATGTACGAGCCATTTGCTGCCTCTCCCCGTCCCCAATTTGTCACGTTTCACGTGTCAGGTAAACCGCAACGTTCCAAAAATAAGCGCAGATCCGCCGTAGATCAGTGAGCGGCGGGAGCCGAAAAAGCCACTTCGAAGTCAAACATCCGCAGCCTAATGAAAAGTGACAGCCACAAAGTACGAGCCATTTGCTGCCTCTCCCACCCCCCAATTTGTCACGTTTCATGTGTCAGGTAAACGGCAAAAAGTTCCAAAAATAAGCGCAGATCTGCCGTAGATCAGTGAGCGGCGGGAGCCGAAAAAGCCGCTTCCAAGTCAAACATCCGCAGCGTAATGAAAAGTGACAGCCACAATGTACGAGCCTTTTGCTGCCCCCCCCCCCCCCCAATTTGTCACGTTTCATGTGTCAGGTAAACGTCAAAAAGTTCAGCAAATAAGCGCAGATCCGCTGTAGATCAGTGAGCGGCAGGAGCCGAGAAAGCCGCTCCAAAGTCAAACGTCTGCAGCCTAATCTAAAGTGACAGCCACAATGTACGAGCCATTCGATGCCTCTCTCCCAGTCCCCAATTTGTCACGTTTCACGTGTCAGGTAAACCGCAACGTTCCAAAAATAAGCGCAGATCTGCCGTAGATCAGTGAGCGGCGGGAGCCGAAAAAGCCGCTTCCAAGTCAAACATCCGCAGCGTAATGAAAAGTGACAGCCACAATGTACGAGCCTTTTGCTGCCCCCCCCAAATTTGTCACGTTTCATGTGTCAGGTAAACGTCAAAAAGTTCAGCAAATAAGCGCAGATCCGCTGTAGATCAGTGAGCGGCAGGAGCCGAGAAAGCCGCTCCAAAGTCAAACGTCTGCAGCCTAATCTAAAGTGACAGCCACAATGTACGAGCCATTCGATGCCTCTCTCCCAGTCCCCAATTTGTCACGTTTCACGTGTCAGGTAAACCGCAACGTTCCAAAAATAAGCGCAGATCCGCCATAGATCTGTGAGCGGCGGGAGCCGAAAAAGCCACTTCAAAGTCAAACATCCGCAGCGTAATGAAAAGTGACAGCCACAATGTACGAGCCATTTGCTGCCTCTCCCACCCCTAATTTGTCACGTTTCATGTGTCACGTAAATGGCAAAAAGTTCAGCAAATAAGTGCAGATCCGCCGTACATCAGTGAGAGGCGGGAGCCGAGAAAGCCGCTCCAAAGTCAAACGTCTGCAGCCTAATGAAAAGTGACAGCCACAATGTACGAGTCATTTGCTGCCTCTCTCCGTCCCCAATTTGTCACGTTTCACGTGTCAGGTAAACCGCAACGTTCCAAAAATAAGCGCAGATCCGCCGTAGATCAGTGAGCGGCGGGAGCCGAAAAAGCCACTTCGAAGTCAAACATCCGCAGCGTAATGAAAAGTGACAGCCACAATGTACGAGACATTTGCTGCCTCCCCACCCCTAATTTGTCACGTTTCATGTGTCACGTAAATGGCAAAAAGTTCCAAAAATAAGTGCAGATCCGCCGTACATCAGTGAGAGGCGGGAGCCGAGAAAGCCGCTCCAAAGTCAAACGTCTGCAGCCTAATGAAAAGTGACAGCCACAATGTACGAGCCATTTGCTGCCTCTCCCAATTTGTCACGTTTCATATGTCAGGTAAACCGCAACGTTCCAAAAATAAGCGCAGATCCGCCGTAGATCAGTGAGCGGCGGGAGCCGAAAAAGCCGCTTCAAAGTCAAACATCCGCAGCATAATGAAAAGTGACAGCCACAATGTACGAGCCATTTGCTGCCCCCCCAATTTGTCACGTTTCATGTGTCAGGTAAATGGCAAAAAGTTCCAAAAATAAGCGCAGATCCGCCGTACATCAGTGAGTGGCGGGAGCCAAGTAAGCCACTCCAAAGTCAAACGTCTGCAGCCTAATGAAAAGTGACAGCCACAATGTATGAGCCATTTGCTGCCTCTCTCCGTCCCCAATTTGTCACGTTTCATGTGTCAGGTAAACGTCAAAAAGTTCCAAAAATAAGCGCAGAACCGCCGTACATCAGTGAGCGGCGGGAGCCGAGAAAGCCGCTCCAAAGTCAAACGTCTGCAGCCTAATTTAAAGTGACAGCCACAATGTACGAGCCATTTGCTGCCTCTCCCCGTCCCCAATTTGTCACGTTTCACGTGTCAGGTAAACCGCAACGTTCCAAAAATAAGCGCAGATCCACTGTAGATCAGTGAGCGGCGGGAGCCGAAAAAGCCACTTCGAAGTCAAACATCCGCAGCGTAATGAAAAGTGACAGCCACAATGTACGAGCCATTTGCTGCCCCCCCCCCCAATTTGTCACGTTTCATGTGTCAGGTAAACGGCAAAAAGTTCCAAAAATAAGCGCAGATCCGCCGGAGATCAGTGAGCGGCGGGAGCCGAAAAAAACACTTCAAAGTCAAACATTCGCAGCGTCATGAAAAGTGACAGCCACAAAGTACGAGCCATTTGCTGCCTCTCCCACCCCCCAATTTGTCACGTTTCATGTGTCAGGTAAACCGCAAAAAGTTCCAAAAATAAGCGCAGATCTGCCGTAGATCAGTGAGCGGCGGGAGCCGAAAAAGCCGCTTCCAAGTCAAACATCCGCAGCGTAATGAAAAGTGACAGCCACAATGTACGAGCCTTTTGCTGCCCCCCCCCAATTTGTCACGTTTCATGTGTCAGGTAAACGTCAAAAAGTTCAGCAAATAAGCGCAGATCCGCTGTAGATCAGTGAGCGGCAGGAGCCGAGAAAGCCGCTCCAAAGTCAAACGTCTGCAGCCTAATCTAAAGTGACAGCCACAATGTACGAGCCATTCGATGCCTCTCTCCCAGTCCCCAATTTGTCACGTTTCACGTGTCAGGTAAACCGCAACGTTCCAAAAATAAGCGCAGATCCGCCGTAGATCTGTGAGCGGCGGGAGCCGAAAAAGCCACTTCGAAGTCAAACATCCGCAGCGTAATGAAAAGTGACAGCCACAATGTACGAGCCATTTGCTGCCTCTCCCCGTACCCAATTTGTCACGTTTCACATGTCAGGTAAACCGCAACGTTCCAAAAATAAGCGCAGATCCGCCGTAGATCTGTGAGCGGCGGAAGCCGAAAAAGCAACTTCGAAGTCAAACATCCGCAGCGTAATGAAAAGTGACAGCCACAATGTATGAGCCATTTTCTGCCTCCCCCACCCCCCAATTTGTCACGTTTCATGTGTCAGGTAAACGGCAAAAAGTTCCAAAAAATAAGCGCAGATCCGCCGTAGATCTGTGAGCGGCGGGAGCCGAGAAAGCCGCTCCAAAGTCAAACGTCTGCAGCCTAATGAAAAGTGACAGCCACAATGTACGAGCCATTTGCTGCCTCTCTCCGTCCCCAATTTGTCACGTTTCACGTGTCAGGTAAACCACAACATTCCAAAAATAAGCGCAGATCCGCCGTACATCAGTGAGCGGCAGAAGCCGAAAAAAACACTTCAAAGCCAAACGTCCACAGCGTAATGAAGTGACAACCACAATGTACGAGCCATTTGCTGGCCCCACCCCCAATTTGTCACGTTTCATGTGTCAGGTAAATGGCAAAAAGTTCCAAAAATAAGCGCAGATCTGCCGTACATCAGTGAGCGGCGGGAGCCGAGAAAGCCGCTTCAAAGTCAAACGTCTGCAGCCTAATGAAAAGTGACAGCCACAATGTACGAGCCATTTGCTGCCTCTCCCCGTCCCCAATTTGTCACGTTTCACGTGTCAGGTAAACCGCAACGTTCCAAAAATAAGCGCAGATCCGCCGTAGATCAGTGAGCGGCAGAAGCCGAAAAAAACACTTCAAAGCCAAACGTCCACAGCGTTATGAAGTGACAACCACAATGTACGAGCCATTTGCTGGCCCCAACCCCAATTTGTCACGTTTCATGTGTCAGGTAAATGGCAAAAAGTTCCAAAAATAAGCGCAGATCCGCTGTAGATCAGTGAGCGGCAGGAGCCGAGAAAGCCGCTCCAAAGTCAAACGTCTGCAGCCTAATCTAAAGTGACAGTCCCAGTCCCCAATTTGTCACGTTTCACGTGTCAGGTAAACCGCAACGTTCCAAAAATAAGCGCAGATCCGCCATAGATCTGTGAGCGGCAGGAGCCGAGAAAGCCGTTTCAAAGTCAAACGTCCGCAGCCTAATGAAAAGTGACAGCCACAATGTACGAGCCATTTGCTGCCTCTCCCCGTCCCCCCATTTGTCATGTTTCATGTGTCAGGTAAACCACAACGTTCCAAAAATAAGCGCAGATCCACTGTAGATCAGTGAGCGGCGGGAGCCGAAAAAGTCACTTCAAAGTCAAACATCCGCAGCGTAATGAAAAGTGACAACCACAATGTACGAGACATTTGCTGCCTCTCCCACCCCCTAATTTGTCACGTTTCATGTGTCAGGTAAATGGCAAAAAGTTCCAAAAATAAGCGCAGATCTGCCGTACATCAGTGAGCGGCGGGAGCCGAGAAAGCCGCTTCAAAGTCAAACGTCTGCAGCCTAATGAAAAGTGACAGCCACAATGTACGAGTCATTTGCTGCCTCTCTCCGGTAATGTCCGTCCCCAATTCGTCACGTTTCACGTGTCACGTAAACCGCAACGTTCCAAAAATAAGCGCAGATCCGCCGTAGATCAGTGAGCGGCCGGGAGCCGAAAAAGCCACTTCAAAGTCAAACGTCCGCAGCGTAATGAAAAGTGACAACCACAATGTACGAGACATTTGCTGCCTCTCCCACCCCCTAATTTGTCACGTTTCATGTGTCAGGTAAATGGCAAAAAGTTCCAAAAATAAGCGCAGATCTGCCGTACATCAGTGAGCGGCGGGAGCCGAGAAAGCCGCTTCAAAGTCAAACGTCTGCAGCCTAATGAAAAGTGACAGCCACAATGTATGAGCCATTTGCTGCCTCTCCCACCCCCCAATTTGTCACGTTTCATGTGTCAGGTAAACGTCAAAAAGTTCCAAAAATAAGCGCAGATCCGCCGGAGATCTGTGAGCGGCGGGAGCCGAAAAAGCCACTTCGAAGTCAAACATCCGCAGCGTAATGAAAAGTCACAGCCACAATGTACGAGCCTTTTGCTGCCCCCCCCCCCCCCCCCCCTCCCAATTTGTCACGTTTCATGTGTCAGGTAAACGTCAAAAAGTTCCAAAAATAAGCGCAGATCCGCCGTACATCAGTGAGCGGCGGGAGCCAAGAAAGCCGCTCCAAAGTCAAACGTCTGCAGCCTAATTTAAAGTGACAGCCACAATGTACGAGCCTTTTGCTGCCTCTCTCCGTCCCCAATTTGTCACGTTTCACGTGTCAGGTAAACCGCAACGTTCCAAAAATAAGCGCAGATCCGCCGTACATCAGTGAGCGGCGGGAGCCGAGGAAGTCGCTCCAAAGTCAAACGTCTGCAGCCTAATCTAAAGTGACAGCCACAATGTACGAGCCATTTGCTGCCTCTCCCCGTCCCCAATTTGTCACGTTTCACATGTCAGGTAAACCACAACATTCCAAAAATAAGCGCAAATCCGCCAAACATCAGTGAGCGGCGGAAGCCGAAAAAAACACTTCAAAGCCAAACGTCCACAGCGTAATGAAGTGACAGCCACAATGTACGAGCCATTTGCTGCCCCCACCCCCAATTTGTCACGTTTCATGTGTCAGGTAAATGGCAAAAAGTTCCAAAAATAAGTGCAGATCCGCCGTACATCTGTGAGCGGCGGGAGCCGAGAAAGCCACTTCGAAGTCAAACATCCGCAGCGTAATGAAAAGTGACAGCCACAATGTACGAGCCATTTGCTGCCTCCCCCACCCCTAATTTGTCACGTTTCATGTGTCACGTAAATGGCAAAAAGTTCCAAAAATAAGTGCAGATCCGCCGTACATCAGTGAGAGGCGGGAGCCGAGAAAGCCGCTTCAAAGTCAAACGTCTGCAGCCTAATGAAAAGTGACAGCCACAATGTACGAGCCATTTGCTGCCTCTCTCCGTCCCCAATTTGTCACGTTTCACGTGTCAGGTAAACCGCAACGTTCCAAAAATAAGTGCAGATCCGCCGTACATCTGTGAGCGGCGGGAGCCGAGAAAGCCACTTCGAAGTCAAACATCCGCAGCGTAATGAAAAGTGACAGCCACAATGTACGAGCCATTTGCTGCCTCCCCCACCCCTAATTTGTCACGTTTCATGTGTCACGTAAATGGCAAAAAGTTCCAAAAATAAGCGCAGATCCGCCGTACATCAGTGAGCGGCGGGAGCCGAGAAAGCCGCTTCAAAGTCAAACGTCCGCAGCCTAATGAAAAGTGACAGCCACAATGTACGAGCCATTTGCTGCCTCTCTCCGTCCCCAATTTGTCACGTTTCACGTGTCAGGTAAACCGCAACGTTCCAAAAATAAGCGCAAATCCGCCAAACATCAGTGAGCGGCGGAAGCCGAAAAAAACACTTCAAAGCCAAACGTCCACAGCGTAATGAAGTGACAACCACAATGTACGAGCCATTTGCTGGCCCCACCCCCAATTTGTCACGTTTCATGTGTCAGGTATATGGCAAAAAGTTCCAAAAATAAGCGCGGATCTGCCGTACATCAGTGAGCGGCGGGAGCCGAGAAAGCCGCTTCAAAGTCAAACGTCTGCAGCCTAATGAAAAGTGACAGCCACAATGTACGAGTCATTTGCTGCCTCTCTCCGGTAATGTCCGTCCCCAATTCGTCACGTTTCACGTGTCAGGTAAACCGCAACGTTCCAAAAATAAGCGCAGATCCGCCGTAGATCAGTGAGCGGCGGGAGCCGAAAAAGCCACTTCAAAGTCAAACGTCCGCAGCGTAATGAAAAGTGACAACCACAATGTACGAGACATTTGCTGCCTCTCCCACCCCCTAATTTGTCACGTTTCATGTGTCAGGTAAATGGCAAAAAGTTCCAAAAATAAGCGCAGATCTGCCGTACATCAGTGAGCGGCGGGAGCCGAGAAAGCCGCTTCAAAGTCAAACGTCTGCAGCCTAATGAAAAGTGACAGCCACAATGTACGAGCCATTTGCAGCCGCGTAGGTCTGCACAATGTCCCTTCAATGTCGCACGTATTTATGATTAAACATTGAGAAGCCTCGCATCTCGTGAGCGATGATGACATTATGCCTGTCTAACTGTTTAACTGGGGGCAGGTAATCACGGAACTTCCTCCGTAGGAAATATTTGCTGACGTGATGCATAGGTGACAGCGCCTATGCATCATCCGTCAAGATAAAGCTCTTCCCTCGGTCATTTTTTTGTTGATTTTTTTTTTTTTTCCCAATGAGTTTATCTGTGATAAGAGCACCTGTCAGCATTAGCTGCAACTACTGATTGGGACTGTAAAGCGCTTAAGTGCTTGCTTCGCTCATGTGTTTTTTTTTTTTTCACAATCACGGGGAAAAAGAAAACAGCTGAATCTGGATCCGATAATGGACTGCACAGCTGCTGGAGGGAATAAATTAGAGATCGGGACATGCCGGCTTAAAAACCGCTGCAAGCCATTGAAGAGTCGGGCCAGGGTGGAAGGGGACGGAGACAAAGGCGGGCCTTTTGTTTCCCCACCTCCATTCCCCCCCCCCCGGTCGAAGGCCTTTCCAATCCATCAACAGCGGTGATAAGTGCAGCTCCCACTGAGACATGAAGGAAGAAAGCAATCTGATGCACACTAACCCATGGCAGACTCAACACCACACAAAAAAAGTCCACTATTACAATAAAAAAAAACACTGCTCAGCTAAACAGGCGTGTTTAAATGTTTAATTATTTTTCCAAATTATTTTCCAAAATGGAATACGACCATTTTTGTCCTTAAAAATTCTTCAAAATAAAAATGTGAACAAGTCGGGTTTTTTTTTTTAGAAATCATTTGCAAATATATAAGAAATGTGTGTAATGTTCTATATTTTTTTCAATGGAACATACAAACCCCGTTTCCATATGAGTTGGGAAATTGTGTTGGATGTAAATATAAACGGAATACAATGATTTGCAAATCCCCTTCAACCCATATTCAATTGAATGCACTACAAAGACAACATATTTGATGTTCAAACTCATAAACTTTATTTTTTTTTTTTGCAAATAATAATTAACTTAGAATTTCATGGCTGCAACACGTGACAAAGTAGTTGGGAAAGGGCATGTTCACCACTGTGTTACATGGCCTTTCCTTTTAACAACTCAGTAAACGTTTGGGAACTGAGGAGACACATTTGTGAAGCTTCTCAGGTGGAATTCTTTCCCATTCTTGCTTGATGTACCGTATTTTCCGCACTATTAGCCGCACCTAAAAACCACAAATTTACTCAAAAGCTGACAGTGCGCCTTATAACCCGGTGCGCTTTATATATGGATTAATATTAAGATTCATTTTCATAAAGTTTCGGTCTCGCAACTACGGTAAACAGCCGCCATCTTTTTTCCCCGTAGAAGAGGAAGTGCTTCTTCTTCTACGGCAAGCAACCGCCAAGGTAAGCACCCGCCCTCATAGAACAGGAAGCGCTTCTTCTTCTACTGTAAGCAACCACCCTCCCCCGTAGAAGAAGAAGAAGAAGCGCGCGGATATTACGTTTAATTTCCTTTGTGTGTTTACATCTGTAAAGACCACAAAATGGCTCCTACTAAGCGACAGGTTTCCGGTTCATGAAAAGACGCAATCTCTCCATCCGCACACGGACTACTATTTCACAGCAACTGCCTAAAGACTTTCAAGAAAAGCTGGCTACTTTCCGTGCATATTGTAAAAACAAGATAGCTGAAAAAAAGATCCGGCCAGAGAACATTATCAACATGGACGAGGTTCCACTGACTTTTGATATTCCTGTGAACCGCACTGTGGATACAACGGGAGCACGTACGGTGAATATTCGCACCACAGGGAATGAGAAGTCATCCTTCACTGTGGTTCTAGCTTGCCATGCTAATGGCCAGAAACTTCCACCCATGGTGATATTCAAAAGGAAGACCTCGCCAAAAGAGACCTTTCCAGCCGGCGTCATCATAAAAGCTAACTCGAAGGGATGGATGGATGAAGAAAAGATGAGCGAGTGGTTAAGGTAAGTTTACGCGAAGAGGCCGGGTGGCTTTTTTCACGCAGCTCCGTCCATGTTGATATACGACTCCATGCGCGCCCACATCACGCTGGTTTTTAATATATTATTAAAGTTTGACTGACCTATCTGACTGTTTTTTTGACATTCCTTTAGCGCAGTTAGATGCGGCTTATAACACTTATAGGTGGACAAAGTTTCGAAATATGCCGTTCATTGAAGGCGCGGCTTATAACCCAGGGCGGCTTATGGTGCGGAAAATACGGTACAGCTTAAGTTGTTCAACAGTCCGGGGGTCTCCATTGTGGTATTTTAGGCTTCATAATGTGCCACACATTTTCAATGGGAGACAGGTCTGGTACAGGCAGGCCAGTCTTGTACCCACACTCTTTTACTATGAAGCCACGTTGATGTAACACGTGGCTTGGCATTGTCTTGCTGAAATAAGCAGGGGCGTCCATGGTAACGTTGCTTGGATGGCAACATTTGTTGCTCCAATTCCTGTATGTCCCTTTCAGCATTAATGGTGCCTTCACAGATGTGTAAGTTACCCATGTCTTGGGCACTAATACACCCCCATACCATCACAGATGCTGGCTTTTCAACTTTGCGCCTATAACAATCCGGATGGTTCTTTTCCTCTTTGGTCCGGAGGACACGACGTTCACAATTTCCAAAAACAATTTGAAATGTGGACTCGTCAGACCACAGAACACTTTTCCACTTTTCCACTTTGTATCAGTCCATCTTAGATGAGCTCAGGCCCAGCGAAGCCGACGGCGTTTCTGGGTGTTGTTGATAAACGGTTTTCGCCTTGCATAGGAGAGTTTTAACTTGCACTTACTGTTGGAATAATTGTTTGTAAGTTATCACAAAAGAAACATTGTTTTATGAATGCTGTCTTTCGAGGCCTAACAAGAGGAAGAAGGCTCGTGAAACACCACTGTGATTTCAACACGGACAGATGGCAGGATCTGCTCAACTTCCAGAGGAACTCTCTTTGAAGTGTTAAACGAACTCTCTCTGAAGTATTTCACAAACTCTCTTCCAACTATTTGGTAACCGAGGTCAACGCTATTTACGACCCGCTGCCCTCTTGAAGTTGCTGTGGTCAGGAGACGGGAGGGGTTATACATTGTCCTCCAACACCTGCCCCAGCTGGATCCAGGAAGAGCCCAAGCCCGAAAAATCTTCTTCTTGGTCTTCAAAGCGACCGAAAACAATGACTGTTTTACATACTTCCCATTCCTGCTGTGACATGTGTTGGTGCCTGAACATTGAACATCTGAATAAAAGAGGAGACGAAAACCTTCTTCGTCAGAGCGTGGTGCAGGACTGCACAGAGAGTGCAGTGGCCATGTCTCTCCTCAATTGAGTCCAAATTGAATTCTGTCTCTGTTTGATTCCTTGCCTTTTGTCTTGTTTAATAGATGTCCTCAGTGTTTGAACGTGACACTTACAGATGTAGCGACCAACTGTAGTTACTGACAGTGGGTTTCTGAAGTGTTCCTGAGCCCATGTGGTGATATCCTTTACACACTGATGTCGCTTGTTGCTGCAGTACAGCCTGAGGGATCGAAGGTCACGGGCTTAGCTGCTTACGTGCAGTGATTTCTCCAGATTCTCTGAACCCTTTGATGATATTACGGACCGTAGATGGTGAAATCCCTAAATTCCTTGCAATAGCTGGTTGAGAAAGGTTTTTCTTAAACCGTTCAACAATTTGCTCACGCATTTGTTGACAAAGTGGTGACCCTCGCCCCATCCTTGTTTGTGAATGACTACTTTTATACCCAATCATGGCACCCACCTGTTCCCAATTTGCCTGTTCACCTGTGGGATGTTCCAAATAAGTGTTTGATGAGCATTCCTCAACTCTATCAGTATTTATTGCCACCTTTCCCAACTTCTTTGTCACGTGTTGCTGGCATCAAATTCTAAAGTTAATGATTATTTGCAAAAGAAAAAAAATGTTTATGAGTTTGAACATCAAATATGTTGTCTTTGTAGCATATTCAATTGAATATGGGTTGAAAAGGATTTGCAAATATTCCGTTTATATTTACATCTAACACAATTCCCCAACTCATATGGAAACGGGGTTTGTATCAGATGAGGAGGCGATCATCAACAATCACTTTATTGAAGAAGAAAAAAAGGATCAACAAAAAGAATGTAGCAACAATAATACCTGAAGCATTTAATCAATGTTCATCACCACTTGACGACTTTACAAACATTAGTATCAAACAGAAGTCTTAACATTACCAATAACATCAGAGTGGTTATGATAAGCGACAAAGTACGGATTTTTATTCACATCTAAGAAGGAAAAAAAATGCTGTCGTAGTCATGGTGATACACATGAAAATGTGCATAATTTAGAAAATGACTATGTCCAAAAGGTCTTTTTTGAATCAATGATAAATGAATGAATGATAAAACATCAGACACTTACTATTTGGGGTTCAAAATGGCATTGACACTACTTGAGAGTGTTGATATTGTACTGTACTAAATTATAATGTGTACATTTTTCGTATACGATTGTAAACTAGCATGCATTTGTATTTGGTCACAGAATCTTTCAGGGGATTATTCTATGAAGGACATATGTCCTTAGATGGCTTCAGGTGCAGATGTCCATCACAGTTCATCCAGAGAGTGGTTGCTTTTTCCCCCCAGAACAATTGGAATCTTAAAGGAATCAGTGACGTGCAGTCACTAGAGGCAGGTGAGGCGGCGCCTCACCTGCCATCATGGAAAGAAAAAAAATGTAAAAAGAAAACATTTTTATTAAATTGTTATATGTATCCAGTGATTATACTATAAAGTTATTTTCCATTTAACTTCACCAGTTTTAGATTATTTTTATTTAAAATCGCTGAATTTTCACATTTGCCATTCAAATACTGAGAAGAGACGGTGCGGTGAACAGCAGCCAGTTGAGGCACGTCACTCAGTGCCTCAACATGGATTGCGCAATGACTCGGCTAACTGCTGGCCTGCTGTGCAGTGAGACCGTATTGCTATATGAATTATATTATACATTTCCATAGTTTAGTTAGCTGAGGTATATAATGTACAGTGTATTTTGTCAACAACTGTATGTGTGTAACGTATTTCTTGTGCTGAGCGATCATAAAACGGCTGCAAAAGACGCACTGGCCGAGGCTCGCAGTAATCCCGCCTCCTGCACCCCCGCCGTATAATGCAACCCCTGATAGGAGTGTTCAGAGGTGGGACCAAGTCATTGTTTTGCAAGTCACAAGTAAGTCTCAAGTCTTTGCCCTCAAGTCCGAGTCAAGTCCCGAGTCAAGACAGGCAAGCCCCGAGTCAAGTCCAAAGTCAAGACTGGAAAGTCTCAAGTCAAGTCCTAAGTCCTGCATTTTGAGTTTCGAGTCCTTTCAAGTCCTTTTAACCACAGACTAATATATTAACACAGATTGTGTATGCTTTTCAAACGCTGTATTTATTTATTAAAACAAGTGCATTTTAAATTGCAGGAAAGAAAATTGTGCTGACATTGCACTTTATAATAGCACTATTAACCAGTTATTTTAAAAATTAACTCATTCCTTTACAGAACAAACACATTGAAAAATAAAGTGCAAATGTACTTATTTGTACAAAAGTGTTAACATTGAAAAAACATGACATATACGTGAACATAACAAAAAAAGTTGTACTTTTTATATGTCAGGGCCCTATGCTGCATTGCATTTGCAAAAGACCAAATTAGCCAAGAGTCTGTCAGTCATTTGTGCACGATGGGGGCGTAGTATGATGCCACCATGGCTGAAAACTCGCTCCACTGGAGCACTGGAGGCAGGCACTGCCAAGACTCTCATGGCCACTCGGAACAGTGAAGGAAGAGTCTTCATGTTCAATGCCCAGAACAAAAGGGGGAGATAGTTTTTTTGGGTTGGTGCACTACTTGTAAGTGTATCTTGTGTTTTTTATGTTGATTTAATTTAAAAAAAAAAAAAAAAAAAAAAAAATTGTGCGGCCCGATACCAATCGATCCACGGACCAGTAGCGGGCCGGTGGTTGGGGACCACTGAGGTAAACAACCAACAGTATGTCAGAAAGCTAGCTAAAACGGTACACATATTCATAATATAGTATACATTTTAACTGACCTTTATTTTACTATTTTTGTCTTTTTTTTAGGTGGCTAAAATACGCGGTGCTGCTGACCGCCGTCTAACGTTACGTGTGATATATTGACTAACGTAACCCTGCTTAAAAAAATCACTGAACAAAAAGTATGAATAAGGTAGTGAACTGCAACAGATTCCCATGTTTGCAATAACGTTATAACGTTAGCAGTGAGTTTACAGCCTCACTGATTTAACTACACAGCAAATAAAAGTCACGTTACTTAGCCAATAAACGTTATCTTACATTCAAAACGTACCGTTCTTTGTGCAACTTCAAATGCCGGACGAAGTTGGAAGTACGTTGTTGCCTCTCCATCAGTAATTTTCGAACCGCATGTGTTGCATACTGCAAACTGTTTTGTGTTGACCACCTCGTAATTTTTATACCCAAACGAAATTATTTTAGGCATCATTTTGTGTTCACTGGCGTGTGGTTTGGACATGTCTTCTTCGTTGGTTGTCCTGCAATTTGATTGGATGAATGCTGTGTGATGAAAACAAAGTAGATCTAATTTGATTGGCTGTTGTACTGAGACCACACCAGCTGACACACGCAACGCTGATAGACAAGTACACAATGAAAAATACGGAGCGCTCCCGAATAACTTTTTCATCTTTGGGTTTTGGGGAAAGTAGCAAGTCATGTCAAGTCATGTCAATTCAAAAGGCTCAAGTCCAAGTGAAGTCACAAGTCATTGATGTTAAAGTCTAAGTCGAGTTGCAAGTCTTTTTACATTTTGTCAAGTCGAGTCTAAAGTCATCAAATTCATGACTCGAGTCTGACTCGAGTCCAAGTCATGTGACTCGAGTCCACACCTCTGGGAGTGTTATATCAACTAAAGCCCACACTTAAACTTTCCACGTGCAAGATTGAATCTATTTAAAAAAAGTTATTTCATAAGAAGCCAAAAAGTGCAAAAACAATAATGTTCGTGTTGGAGGAGTTGTGAATGACTGCAGGGCCACAACATTAGGTACACCTGCAGACTGCAGGTGTACCTAATTCACAACTCCTCCAACACGAACATTATTGTTTTTGCACTTTTTGGCTTCTTATTAAATAACTTTTGTAACCTATTTTTATGGGCTTTCCTCTTTGTGATGTTAAGTTCCTGTTATGCGCTGTTATACAGTATATGCCTTGAGCTCTTATTTTGAAGGCGCTAAGAGCGGAAGTGATGACACGTTGGAGTGGAGCGGAGGTTTTTGAAAGAAGGTAAATAAAGTGGTCCTCGTGTAAACTGGAGTTTCCGTGTTTGTTATTTTGTAGTTTCATACAGTATAGGCGACATTTATAAACCCTCGGTTACACTTTTTTAAATAGATTCAATCTTGCACGTGGAAAGTTGAAGTGAGGGCTTTAGTTGATATAACACTGCCGTCAGGGGGTGCATTAATCCAGCACAACAGCGGCACATGGACTTCATTTATAAGTAAAGGTAAGACCATAATAACATTTTTTTAAATTAAATGTGCGTTTTTGTGTGCTACAGTTTGTATGTGTAAAGTTAAAGTTAAGTTAAAGTACCAATGATTGTCACACACACACTAGGTGTGGTGAAATGTGTCCTCTCCATTTGACCCACCCTCTTGATCACCCCCTGGGAGGTGAGGGGAGCAGTGGGCAGCAGCGACGCCGCGCCCGGGAATCATTTTTGGTGATTTAACCCCCAATTCCAACCCTTGATGCTGAGTGCCAAGCAGGGAAGAATGCTGGTATGAGCTTTTAAACATAACCCGTTAACTGCTGCCAATCAAATGGTGAATAAGATACTCTTTAGGGTTCATATGTTTGTAAATCTGACTGTGATGAAGTCAGTGCCTCACCAGTCATGAACCTCACCGCACGTCACTGAAAGGAATGCAGGTTTGGATTTTAGGAGGGACTATAAATACATTTGTGACATGTGGTACGATCCCCCACAGGTAGGAGTAGAGATCAGGGGTCGGAGTCATATTTAGCAAAGTAACAAACTGGGTGTTGTCCAGATTGGCCGGCCCAAAGGCTCGAAAAACAAAGAGTAAGTGCCTTTGTGTCAAAGATATTTAAGGACAGTTGTCGAGAACTTCATTTGGCTAACATCTCCTTAAAGTTTGCTGCAGCACCTGTAATTGTGAGGACTGGCTCGATCAAATAAAAGCCTTTTGGTCAAACGCTTCCTCACCGGCGTCATATTTGGTCCATTCACACCACCGAGTCGTCCTCATGTCCGGACGAGGATGACAACAATAGCAAACTGACAATTAGAGGTAGATTCATGTGTTCGTTTGTGTCATTTATTTTGCAGCGAGGCACACAAGTCAACACGGGCGAGGAAGGTTTGTTTCGACAAAAAGGACAAGAGCTGAAGATAGGGCTCATTTCAAGTTCTTTCAAAGTGGTTAATGGTAAAGAACCGCACGGTGGCTGTTGGCCTGACCCCAAGATGCAGGTGATAAGGTGAGATGGTTCTTTTATCAGGGACGGAGGAGGCGAGGCGGAACAAAAAACTCCAGCGGGGACGAGACAGCCGTCTGCCGGGGACGCACGGAAACTTGAAACGCACCTCCAGAAAGCCGAATGAAACAATGAACCAGCTCTGTCAACCTGACAATGCTGCGATAAGAAACCTCCTGATTACCAATCAGGAACAGGTGAGGTTTCTCATTGTGCCCATTGAGTTTTTTTCTTGCCCTGATGTGGAATCTGAGGATGTCGTTGTGGCTTGTGCAGCCCTTTGAGACATCCGTGATTAAGGGCTATATAAGTAAACTTTGATTGACTGGTTGATGGATTGAGAGAGAAGACCAGCGCTCTGATTGGAGGTAACATTGACAATAAAAATTATTACAAGAATTCATCCATCCATCCATCCATCTTCTTCTGCTTATCCGAGGTCGGGTCGCGGGGGCAGCAGCCTAAGCAGGGAAGCCCAAACTTCCCTCTCCCCAGCCACTTCGTCCAGCTCTTCCCGTGGGACCCCGAGGCGTTCCCAGGCCAGCCGGGAGACATAGTCTTCCCAACGTGTCCTGGGTCTTCCCTGCGGCCTCCTACCGGTCGGACGTGCCCTAAACACCTCCCTAGGGGTGGCATCCTGACCAGATGCCCGAACCACCTCATCTGGCTCCTCTCGATGTGGAGGAGCAGCGGCTTTACTTTGAGCTCCCCCCGGATGGCAGAGCTTCTCACCCTATCTCTAAGGGAGAGCCCCGCCACCCGGCGGAGGAAACTCATTTCGGCCGCTTGTACCCGTGATCTTGTCCTTTCGGTCATAACCCAAAGCTCATGACCATAGGTGAGGATGGGAACGTAGATCGACCGGTAAATTGAGAGCTTTGCCCTCCGGCTCAGCTCCTTCTTCACCACAACGGATCGATACAGCGTCCGCATTACTGAAGACGCCGCACGGATCCGCCTGTCGATCTCACGATCCACTCTTCCCTCACTTGTGAACAAGACTCCAAGGTACTTGAACTCCTCCACTTGGGGCAAGATCTCCTCCCCAACCCGGAGATGGCACTCCACTCTTTTCCGGGCGAGAACCATGGACTCGGACTTGGAGGTGCTGATTCTCATCCCAGTCGCTTCACACTCGGCTGCGAACCGATCCAGTGAGAGCTGAAGATCCTGGCCAGATGAAGCCATCAGGACCACATTATCTGCAAAAAGCAGAGACCTAATCCTGCAGCCACCATACAATAATTCAGGAAAACTTAAACATCAACTAACTACTGATGGTGCCTGCTTCTGTGTGTTTGGGATCTGCATAAGTCCTGAAAATCTGAAATCAAACCGTGGAGGCATTGCAGAGGTATTTATAAAACAATCTTGCAGGGGTGTAACGGTTTTGTAGATGCCGTGGTATTCCGGTTTCAAAGTCTTCACAATAACGCCGTGATATCTGACGGTTAAAAAAATTTTCCGGAGCTTGTGTCTGAAAATAAACTATATCTCCCAGAATCCTCCGCGCAATGTGAATGTGTGAAGTGTGTTCATAGTCGATGAGAGGAATTGTTTTTTTTTGGACAATTCCTGAAAAATTAATCAACAGCCATCCATAACTGTTTGAGTTGTGCTGCTATCAAACAAACAAACCCTGGCGAAAAAACGTAACCTCTTTGGCGGAGGTAAGAAAGTCTGAGTCTCGAGCAATTCCAAGGCAACCCAGAGCCAGGGCAATCACCCCCAAAAAAAACTGTACACCGCGGGAATGAGGAGTCAAAACTGCTTGATGAATCCTCAATCCCAGCATTTGTTTTCTACCGCTTGTCTCTCTCGATGTTGCGGGGGGGATGGAGCCTACTCCAGCTGCACCCGGGCAGAAGAACAAGTCGCCACCTCATAAACCGTCACCCAGAAAACATGTTTGTAGCCAGCAAAGGCAAACACCAGTCACGGAGTGGCTGGGGAGAGGGAAGTCTGGGCTTCTCTGCTTAAGCTCCTGCCCCCGCGACCCGACCTCAGATAAGTGGAAGAAAATGGATGGACTACAAATAGATACATATTTTTGCAAAAATAAAACAAAGAACCAATGACCTATAATATACACATTAGTGTACCAAAGACATCAATAAGTGACAAAAAAAGTACCATCCATCCATTTTCAACTGTTTGTCCCATAATCCATAAAATAGTCAATAACCAATAAAACCAGTCATGACATTAGGTACAATCTAGAATAATCTCTTTCCGCAATACTTCTCATCTTAGTCTATTCTTAAAACCCACTCTGCTGGTGATTGATACCAGATATTGTGGAAGTGGATTCCAGTAAGTGATTGCCCGATACATAACAGTCTTCTTCAAAACATCAATTTTGGGTTTAAGACGGGTGAGAGCACCTCTCAGGTCTAGCCTGGTACCATAGTTGTGACTGTCACTAGCAAGCAACAGCTGAGAATACAGATAAGCAGGTTTATGGAATTGTCGGAGGCAGATATTTACATATATCCGAAGTTAAGTTTGATTCATAGTCATATTTGAAAACAGCTCGTGTTTTTCCATTTGTTCTCTTTCTGTTTGTCTGCAAGTAAACTGTGTGTGTTAACCTTGAAGCTTTGGAATGTTAGAAAGAGCGATAATGGGCATTTGTTTTGGCTAGAGAGATTTGGTCCTGATGGCTTCATCTGGCCAGGATCTTCAGCTCTCACTGGATCGGTTCGCAGCTGAGTGTGAAGCGACTGGGATGAGAATCAGCACCTCCAAGTCCGAGTCCATGGTTCTCGCCCGGAAAAGGGTGGAGTGCCATCTCCGGGTTGGGGAGGAGATCTTGCCCCAAGTGGAGGAGTTCAAGTACCTCGGAGTCTTGTTCACGAGTGAAGGAAGAGTGGATCGTGAGATCGACAGGCGGATCGGTGCGGCGTCTTCAGTAATGCGGACGCTGTATCGATCCGTTGTGGTGAAGAAGGAGCTGAGCCGGAAGGCAAAGCTCTCAATTTACCGGTCGATCTACGTTCCCATCCTCACCTATGGTCATGAGCTTTGGGTTATGACCGAAAGGACAGGATCACGGGTACAAGCGGCCGAAATGAGTTTCCTCCGCCGGGTGGCGGGGCTCTCCCTTAGAGATAGGGTGAGAAGCTCTGTCATCCGGGGGGAGCTCAAAGTAAAGCCGCTGCTCCTCCACATCGAGAGGAGCCAGATGAGGTGGTTCGGGCATCTGGTCAGGATGCCACCCGAGCGCCTCCCCAAGGAGGTGTTTAGGGCATGTCCGACCGGTAGGAGGCCACGAGGAAGACCCAGGACACGTTGGGAAGACTATGTCTCCCGGCTGGCCTGGGAACGCCTCGGGATCCCCCGGGAGGAGCTGGACGAAGTGGCTGGGGAGAGGGAAGTCTGGGCTTCCCTGCTTAGGCTGCTGCCCCCCGCGACCCGACCTCGGATAAGCGGAAGAAGATGGATGGATGGATGGATGGATAGAGAGACATGACTGCCAGGGACTTAAGAGGGGAGAGGGTTTGGTCGGGGGGGGGGCAGACCATCTTGGCGACGCGATAGAATGTTCTATGCTGGACTGGTCTGAATGTATATGCAAAGCTTTGCAAATATATTACAAAATACCTATTCTGTCTCTGGTGGTTTTTCAACTCAGCTTTAAGTGTCGTAAAGAGCTTGGGAGCGACTTGTGACTTGAATTCCCTGGGAGGAACAACTGGTCCAAAACGCAACAATTATGTATTAGGGATGTCCAATAATATCGGACTGCCGATATTATCGGCCGATAAATGCTTTAAAATGTAAAATCGGAAATTATCGGTACCGGTTTCAAAAAGTAAAATGAATGACTTTTGCGTGCCGGCCTAGTCACATAATATCTACGGCTTTTCACACACACACAAGTGAATGCAAAGCATACTTGGTCAACAGCCATACAGGTCACACTGAGGGTGACCGTATAAACAACTTTAACACTGTTACAAATATGCGCCACACTGTGAACCCACACCAAACAAGACTGACAAACACATTTCGGGAAAACATCCGCACCGTAACACAACACAAACACAACAGAACAAATACCCAGAATCCCTTGCAACACTAACTCTTCCGGGACGCTACAATATACACCCCACCCCACTTCAACCTCCTCATGCTCTCTCAGTGAGAGCATGACCCAAATTCCAAGCTGCTGTTTTGAGGCATGTCAAAAAAATCAATGCACTTTGTGACTTCAATAATAAATATGGCAGTGCCATGTTGGCACTTTTTTCCATAACTGGAGTTGATTTATTTTGGAAAACCTTGTTACATTGTTTAATGCATCCAGCGGGGCATCACAACAAAATTAAGCATAATAATGTGTTAATTCCACTACTGTATATATCGGTATCGGTTGATATCGGAATCGGTAATTAAGAGTTGGACAATATCGGAATATCGGATATCGGTAAAAAAGCCATTATCGGACATCTCTAGTATGTATAGATTTTTTTTTTTTTTTTAATAGAATCAAACTACAAGCTAAGCTTTCACCAACTCTCATCCAGTGCGCCGAAAAATACGAAGGATGTGTTCACTTTGCAAATGTCAGTTTGACCAATAACTGAACCAGAATTGTGCTGCAACCACGCAAAAAAAAAACCCAAACAAGATTAACTTTCACTTCAGACCTGAAATCTCGTCAGGACACAAGCCTGCGGGACTGTCGTCAAACATTCGACTCAACTCCTCCAATGTGTCTATATAATTTTTAAGGGGTGTGTGCACCTTAAATTGATCGGTGATAAATTGAATTGATTGGACAGGATTTTGAAAGGCATGCAGGTGTCATAAGCCCACACAGCTGGCAAAGTATACCGGAGCAAAAAAAACAAGCCATGAGTCAAAGAAACTGCCCATAGGGCTCGTAGACAGCTTTGTGGCCGGGCACAAATCTGGGCAAGGCGACTGGAGAAAAAAAAAAGTGCTGCACTTCCTGTTCCCAGGAGCACAGGAGCCTTTATCATTCTTAAACGGCAGACTACAAATTGGTTCATCAACAATTCCAAGGAGGTGGACCAGGCTGGTGCTTTGAAACGACTCCGTGACAAAGTCAAAGGTTTGCCATTTTTAATGACGCTTGAAGCCACTCAGGAGAAACCATATCAGTGTATTTGTTTCAATAGAATTAGTTTTCGTCAGATGGCTTTTAGACTACAAAAACTTTTTTTTATGCATTCTAAATAAACCGTCGAGAAAGTCAGCAAACAGTGTATCTAATGGGTGTCGCTCTATTCCGCCTATTAAGCGCTCTAAAAACACTTAAAAGCCTTGTTGCGTCTGACCAGTCTACCTCTCAGGGAATTAAAGTCACTGGTCAATCCCAAGTTCTTTCGATGACATATATGCTGAGTAAGAAGGATCTTCAAGACACAATAGGAATATTATCAAGTTTTACTAAAGCTTTAGGAGACCAGCCCACATCAATGCAGTCATACCGTCATCTCGGGATGGTCTAACATTCAAACAGGAAGAGACAATTTATTGAATGCAAAAACAGTCCCCCCCCCAGAAAGGAATGCCTCCCCCTTCCCCAACACTGATAAGATAAGGAGGGGGATGCATCTCTTTCACATTCCAATGCCTAAAACACTAATCAGATATCTGCAGACAAAGAGAAACAAGTATACATGGAAAAATACTAGATACTCTAAACATGCCTACGAATAAAGAAAGAACTCTTAAACATACAGTATATGCATTCTCCACAGCCTCCATCATCGTTTTACATGCATGCTGTGAATATACAGGAGGAAGCGTATCCATTGGCCCCATTTGTCGCGGTTTTACCTGACAAATGAAACGTGACCATCCAGAGTGTTGAATATCTTAAAATCCGTTTTGACCACAGCGTCAGTTGCTATGTAGTGACGCTTTTTATCATTTTCAGCAGACTGCATTGCAAAATGACTAACCCCCGATACCGGTACTAAAATGTATTTTGATACTTTTCAATACTTTTCTAAATAAAGGGGACCAAAAAAAATTAATTATTGGTTTTATTTGAACAAAAAATCTTACGGTACATTAAACATACATTTCTTATTGCAAGTTTGTCCTTAAATAAACATACAAGACAACTTGTCTTTTAGTAGTAAGTAAGCAAACCAATGCTCCTAATTTAGTAACATATTGTGTCATTTATCATTCTATTATTTTGTCAAAATTATTAAGGACAAGCGGTAGAAAATTAATTGTATAATCTACTTGTTCATTTACTGTTAATATCTGCTGGTTGGGGCCCTGGAGGCCGTCCATCACCCCGAAGGGGAATCAAGCGGTAGTGAAGGCGTGGGGTGGGGGTGGGGAGTGTGTTTGTGTATATGCCCATTGTCTTTGGGTGTAGTGGTGTTGTGTCCATAGGCCTGGTGCCGTTCTGCATGCAATGCAAGCAAAGTTCGACTTCCAGGTGTCGTTGAGGAGGGAGGGAGGTCAAAAGCGTCCATCTTTGAGAGTCCTCGTTGGATGTTTACAGAACAGCCTGCTCCTGCTGTTGCATCAAGGCCATTCGAGGGAGTCAAATCGTAGATTAGGATTTTTGTTTTTCCGCGAGCAGACATTACAATGGCTTGTCTGTTCTATTCGTCCATGCTGGCTCTCATATCCAATCTTTCCCTTTCAGCAAGCTTCTCCATGATGTGATCCATCTTGCGATTCAGTTCAGAAATCGCCCCAGACTGTGATCCCACAGCCCGGCCCAAATCTTCCATTGCGACGAACAGCCTTTGGGCTCCTTGAGTGGCTGCCATCGTCTTACGAATTTGACGATACACCAGAGCAATGCCCAGCCCAATCAGCAGGTGCCCCGCGATCACGGTTCCAAATAGGTAGATGTCTTCCACGTCCTCGATGGAAAGGACTGAGAGGCACATGATTCTCCATTCATCCCAGGAATCTCTCACGTACCCCATCAGGTTTTCCTCGTCGAAAAGATTTTGTCAATTGAGTCGAGAGTCCAGCTAATCAATTCCATGTCTGATGTTTAGATTTGGAGGACAGCGCAAAGAAAGAGGCTTCAAAAAAAGTTTAGACAAGACAAAGAGAGCAAGCAAGGAGAAGACGGGAGAAGAAAAAAATGGGACCGCCCTCACCAGAGGCAAGACAGAAAGAAAAAAATAAAGATGCAAAATAAACAATTGCAGTTCTGTCTTGAAAATGGCTCGCATGGCTGGGGGTGGTGTCGGTGAGGCAGGTGTAAAAGACAACCTTTAATTACCAGACGATGCAAATTTAGCTATTTTATTTCAGTTTTTTGGACAAAAAAGAGCCTCTGCACCCCCAACACCCATTAAAATCATCGCAAATGTCTTTACCTGACATTTGCTTTTTGCAGGACGACAGTGACAGTTGGAACCAGACTGTGAACATGAACCACTACGGTGCCTAAAACCACCTACAAAGATTGACACCGGTATATTCATTTAGGGTGGTTTTATGACAGGGTGTAACCTGAAAAAAAAAAAAAAAAAAAAAAAAAAAAACTTCCCAAAAGAAAAATAAGAGTCAGCGCTTTTTTAGCAGGCCCTTAACATTCAGGAGACAAAGCCCTGACAAAGCAGCTCTTGTACTTCTGAAAGGATCAAGCAAAGAAGCCAAGAGAATTTATTATAGTGGGCGAGGATGTAACAGTTGACAGGCAGCCAGAAATCATAAAAATAGATGTGAGCGCTGTTTATTGACTGTTTTACACCGCATTAAGCCAAGCCATGACGGGGATTGTCACGAGCTATTTTACTATTTAATAACCGTTTTATCAACAACATCCTGCTTGTATCGTAGAATATTACTCAAACTGTCAACTCTCTGGTTACCGGACGACCTACCCTATCACCTGAGTGACAGCCGACCATCAATTCCTGATGCACTTATCAATAATAAATGTAGCTGATAGTGTTCTATAATGTCATTTGGTCATACATAAGTCAATTGATCTCTATTCATTACATTTACAGTCTGCTGGGGATACAATTTATGTATGGCATTCATGTGCAAAGCACGGGTCTTTTACATGATGTATCAATAAATATATCAAAACAATCAATTAGCATTTTAGGAATGTGTGTATTTAAGCATTCCATGCGTTGCAGCAGTACCTAAGTCACAATTAGGTCATAATTACATCCCAGCAATAACAAGACATTGATACAACGTCCTTTCAAACTGACTTTGGGAAATGATCAAATTTCAATGGTTAAATCAACGTCAGAACCCAACATTGATTACACGTCGTCAAAAAGCATGTTGTTTCAACGTTGTATTTGGGTTGTAGAATAATAGTTGGGAAATTACCAAAATTCAATGGTCAAATCAACGTCACAACCCAATATTGATTATACGTCGTCAAAAAGCATGTTGTTTCAACGATGTATTTGTGTTGTAGAACAATAGTTGGGAAATGACCAAAATTCAACATCGTCAAAAAGCATGTTGTTTCAATGTTGTATTTGAGTTGTAGAATATTGGTTGGAAAATGACCAAAATTCAATGGTCGAATCAACGTCAGAACCCAACATTGGTTAAACGTAAATTCAATGGTCGAATCAACGTCAGAACCCAACATTGATTAAACGTCGCCAAAAAGATGTTGCTTCAATGTTGTATTTATGTTGTAGAATATTGGTTGGAAAATGACCAAAAGTCAATGGTCAAATCAACGTCAGAACCTGACATTGATTAAACTTCGTCAAAAAGTATGTTGTTTCAACTTTGTATTTATTTGTGTTGTAGAATATTAGTTGGGAAATGACCAAATATCAATGATAAAATTTCAATGGTTAAATCAACGTCACAACCTGACATTGAATAAACGTCGTCAAAAAGTATGTTGTTTCAACCTTGTATTTGCGTTGTAGAATATTTGTTGGAGAATGACCAGAATTCAATGGTCAAATCAACGTCAGATTAAACATTGATTAAACGTCAGCATAAAGCACGTTGTTTCAACGTTGTATTTGTGTTGTAGAACAATAGTTGGGAAATGACAAAAATTCAACATCGTCAAAAAGCATGTTGTTTCAATGTTGTATTTGAGTTGTAGAATATTGGTTGGAAAATGACCAAAATTAAATGGTCGAATCGACGTCAGAACCCAACATTGGTTAAACGTAAATTCAATGGTCGAATCAACGTCAGAGCCCAACATTGATTAAACGTTGCCAAAAAGATGTTGCTTCAATGTTGTATTTATGTTGTAGAATATTGGTTGGAAAATGACCAAAAGTCAATGGTCAAATCAACGTCAGAACCTGACATTGATTAAACTTCATCAAAAAGCATGTTGTTTCAACTTTGTATTTGTGTTGTAGAATATTAGTTGGGAAATTACCAAATTTCAATGATCAAATTTGAATGGTTTAATCAATGTCATAACCTGACATTGAATAAACGTCGTCAAAAAGTATGTTGTTTCAACGTTGTATTTGCGTTGTAGAATACTAAATGGGAAATGACCAAAATTCAACATCGTCAAAAAGCATTTTGTTTCAATGTTGTATTTGAGTTGTAGAATATTAGTTGGAAAATGACCAAAAGTCAATGGTCAAATCAATGTCAGAACCCAACATTGATTAAACGTTGCCAAAAAGATGTTGCTTCAATGTTGTAGAATATTGGTTGGAAAATGACCAAAAGTCAATGGTCAAATCAACGTCAGAACCTGACATTGATTAAACTTCGTCAAAAAGTATGTTGTTTCAACTTTGTATTTGTGTTGTAGAATATTAGTTGGTAAATTACCAAATATCAATGAAAAAATTTCAATGGTTAAATCAACGTCACAACCTGACATTGAATAAACGTCGTCAAAACGTATGTTGTTTCAACGTTGTATTTGCGTTGTAGAATATTTGTTGGAAAATGACCAAAATTCAATGATCAAATCAACGTCAGATTAAACATTGGTTAAACGTCATCATAAAGCACGTTGTTTCAACGTTGTATTGGTGTTGTAGAACAATAGTTGGGAAATGACCAAAATTCAACATCGTCAAAAAGCATGTTGTTTCAATGTTGTATTTATGTTGTAGAATATTGGTTGGAAATTGACCAAAAGTCAATGGTCGAATCAACGTCAGAACCCAACATTGATTAAACGTTGCCAAAAAGATGTTGCTTCAATGTTGTATTTATGTTGTAGAATATTGGTTGCAAAATGACCAAAAGTCAATGGTCAAATCAACGTCAGAACCTGACATTGATTAAACTTCATCAAAAAGCATGTTGTTTCAACTTTGTATTTGTGTTGTAGAATATTAGTTGGTAAATTACCAAATATCAATGATCAAATTTCAATGGTTAAATCAACGTCACAACCTGACATTGAATAACTTTGTCAAAAAGTATGTTGTTTCAACGTTGTATTTGCGTTGTAGAATATTTGTTGGAAAATGACCAAAATTCAATGGTCAAATCACCGTCAGATTAAACATTGGTTAAACGCCATCATAAAGCACGTTGTTTCAACGTTGTATTTGTGTTGTAGAACAATAGTTGGGAAATGACCAAAATTCGATGGTCAAATCAAAGTCAAAACCCAACACTGATTAAACGTCGTCAAAAAGCATGTTGTTTCAACATTGTATTTGTGTTGTAGAATATTGGTTGGGAAATGACCAAAATTCAATGGTCGAATCAACGTCAGAACCCAACATTGATTAAATGTCGCCAAAAACATGTTGCTTCAATGTTGTATTTGTGTTGTAGAATATTGGTTGGAAAATGACCAAAATTCAACATCGTCAAAAAACATGTTGTTTCAACGTTGTATTTGTGTTGTAGAATAATGGTTGGAAAATGACCACAATTCAATGGTCAAATTAAAGTCAGAACCCAACATTGATTATACGTCGTCAAAAAGCATGTTGTTTCAACGTTGTATTTGTGTTGTAGAATATTAATTGGGAAATGACCAAAATTCAACATCGTCAAAAAGCATGTTGTTTCAATGTTGTATTTGAGTTGTAGAATATTGAATGGGAAATGACCAAAATTCAATGGTCGAATCAACGTCAGAACCCAACATTGATTAAACGTAAATTCAATGGTTGAATCAACGTCAGAACCCAACATTGATTAAACGTCGTCAAAAAGCATGTTGTTTCAACGTTGTATTTGGGTTGTAGAATAATAGTTGGGAAATTACCAAAATTCAATGGTCAAATCAACGTCAGATTAAACATTGATTAAACGTCATCAAAAAGCATGTTGTTTCAACGTTGTATTTGTGTTGTAGAATAATAGTTGGAAAATGACCACATTTCAATGGTCGAATCAACGTCAGAACCCAACATTGATTAAACGTCGTCAAAAAGCATGTTGTTTCAACGTTGTATTTGGGTTGTAGAATATTAATTGGGAAATTACCAAAATTCAACATCGTCAAAAAGCATGTTGTTTCAATGTTGTATTTGTGTTGTAGAATAATAGTTGGAAAATGACCACATTTCAATGGTCGAATCAACGTCAGAACCCAACATTGATTAAACGTAAATTCAATGGTTGAATCAACGTCAGAACCCAACATTGATTAAACGTCGTCAAAAAGCATGTTGTTTCAACGTTGTATTTGGGTTGTAGAATAATAGTTGGGAAATTACCAAAATTCAATGGTCAAATCAACGTCAGATTAAACATTGATTAAACGTCATCAAAAAGCATGTTGTTTCAACGTTGTATTTTGTTGTAGAATAATAGTTGGAAAATGACCAAATTCAATGGTCGAATCAACGTCAGAACCCAACATTGATTAAACGTCGCCAAAAACATGTTGCTTCAATGTTGTATTTGTGTTGTAGAATAATAGTTGGAAAATGACCACAATTTAATGGTCAAATCAACGTCAGAACCCAACATTGATTAAATGTTGTCAAAAAGCATGTTGTTTCAACGTTGTATTTGTGTTGTAGAATATTAATTGGGAAATGACCAAAATTTAACATCCTCAAAAAGCATGTTGTTTCAATGTTGTATTTGAGTTGTAGAATATTGGTTGGGAAATGACCAAAATTCAATGGTCGAATCAACGTCAGAACCCAACATTGATTAAACGTAAATTCAATGGTTGAATCAACGTCAGAACCCAACATTGATTAAACGTCGTCAAAAAGCATGTTGTTTCAACGTTGCATTTGGGTTGTAGAATAATAGTTGGGAAATTACCAAAATTCAATGGTCAAATCAACGTCAGATTAAACGTCGTCAAAAAGCATGTTGTTTCAACGTTGTATTTTGTTGTAGAATAATAGTTGGAAAATGACCAAATTCAATGGTCGAATCAACGTCAGAACCCAACATTGATTAAACGTAAATTCAATGGTCGAATCAACGTCAGAACCCAACATTTATTAAACGTAAATTCAATGGTCGAATCAACGTCAGAACCCGACATTGATTAAACGTCGCCAAAAAGCATGTTGTTTCAACTTTGTATTTGTGTTGTAGAATATTAGTTGGTAAATTACCAAATATCAATGATCAAATTTCAATGGTTAAATCAACGTCACAACCTGACATTGAATAACTTTGTCAAAAAGTATGTTGTTTCAACGTTGTATTTGCGTTGTAGAATATTTGTTGGAAAATGACCAAAATTCAATGGTCAAATCACCGTCAGATTAAACATTGGTTAAACGTCATCATAAAGCACGTTGTTTCAACGTTGTATTTGTGTTGTAGAACAATAGTTGGGAAATGACCAAAATTCGATGGTCAAATCAACGTCACAACCAAATATTGATTATACGTCGTAAAAAAGCATGTTGATTCAATGTTGTATTTGTGTTGTTGAATAATAGTTGGAAAATGACCAAAATTCAATGGTCAAATCAAAGTCAAAACCCAACACTGATTAAACGTCGTCAAAAAGCATGTTGTTTCAACGTTGTATTTGTGTTGTAGAATATTGGTTGGGAAATGACCAAAATTCAATGGTCGGATCAACGTCAGAACCCAACATTGATTAAACGTCGCCAAAAACATGTTGTTTCAATGTTGTATTTGTGTTGTAGAATATTGGTTGGAAAATGACCAAAATTCAACATCGTCAAATAACATGTTGTTTCAACCTTGTATTTGTGTTGTAGAATAATAGTTGGGAAATTACCAAAATTCAATGGTCAAATTAAAGTCAGAACCCAACATTGATTAAACGTCGTCAAAAAGCATGTTGTTTCAACGTTGTATTTGTGTTGTAGAATATTAGTTGGAAAATGACCAAAATTCAACATTGTCAAAAAGCATGTTGTTTCAATGTTGTATTTGAGTTGTAGAATATTGGTTGGGAAATGACCAAAATTCAATGGTCGAATCAACGTCAGAACCCAACATTGATTAAACGTAAATTCAATGGTCGAATCAACGTCAGAACCCGACATTGATTAAACGTCGCCAAAAACATGTTGCTTCAATGTTGTATTTGTGTTGTAGAATATTGGTTGGAAAATGACCAAAAGTCAATGGTCAAATCAACATCAGAACCCAACATTGATTAAACGTAAATTCAATGGTCGAATCAACGTCAGAACCCAACATTGATTAAACGTCGCCAAATCATGTTGATTCAATGTTGTATTTGTGTTGTAGAATATTGGTTGGAAAATGACCAAAATTCAACATTGTCAAAAAACATGTTGTTTCAACGTTGTATTTGTGTTGTAGAATATTAGTTGGGAAATGACCACAATTCAATGGTCAAATCAACGTCAGATTAAACATTGATTAAACGTCGTCAAAAAGCATGTTGTTTCAACGTTGTATTTGTGTTGTAGAATATTAATTGGGAAATGACCAAAATTCAACATCCTCAAAAAGCATGTTGTTTCAATGTTGTATTTGAGTTGTAGAATGTTGGTTGGGAAATGACCAAAATTCAATGGTCGAATCAACGTCAGAACCCAACATTGATTAAACGTAAATTCAATGGTTGAATCAACGTCGTCAAAAAGCATGTTGTTTCAACGTTGTATTTGGGTTGTAGAATAATAGTTGGGAAATTACCAAAATTCAATGGTCAAATCAACGTCAGATTAAACATTGACTAAACGTCATCAAAAAGCATGTTGTTTCAACGTTGTATTTTGTTGTAGAATAATAGTTGGAAAATGACCAAATTCAATGGTCGAATCAACGTCAGAACCCAACATTGATTAAACGTAAATTCAATGGTCGAATCAACGTCAGAACCCGACATTGACTAAACGTCGCCAAAAACATGTTGCTTCAATGTTGTATTTGTGTTGTAGAATATTGGTTGGAAAATGACCAAAATTCAACATCGTCAAAAAACATGTTGTTTCAACGTTGTATTTGTGTTGTAGAATAATAGTTGGAAAATGACCACAATTCAATGGTCGAATCAACGTCAGAACCCAACATTGATTAAACGTAAATTCAATGGTCGAATCAACGTCAGAACCCAACATTGATTAAATGTCGCCAAAAACATGTTGCTTCAATGTTGTATTTGTGTTGTAGAATATTGGTTGGAAAATGACCAAAATTCAACATCGTCAAAAAACATGTTGTTTCAACGTTGTATTTGTGTTGTAGAATAATAGTTGGAAAATGACCACAATTCAATGGTCAAATCAAAGTCAGAACCCAACATTGATTAAAGGTCGTCAAAAAGCATGTTGTTTCAACGTTGTATTTGTGTTGTAGGATATTAATTGGGAAATGACCAAAATTCAACATCTTCAAAAAGCATGTTGTTTCAATGTTGTATTTGAGTTGTAGAATATTGGTTGGGAAATGACCAAAATTCAATGGTCGAATCAACGTCAGAACCCAACATTGATTAAACGTAAATTCAATGGTCGAATCAACGTCAGAACCCGACATTGATTAAACGTCGCCAAAAACATGTTGCTTCAATGTTGTATTTGTGTTGTAGAATATTGGTTGGAAAATGACCAAAAGTCAATGGTCAAATCAACATCAGAACCCAACATTGATTAAACGTAAATTCAATGGTCGAATCAACGTCAGAACCCAACATTGATTAAACGTCGCCAAATCATGTTGATTCAATGTTGTATTTGTGTTGTAGAATATTGGTTGGAAAATGACCAAAATTCAACATTGTCAAAAAACATGTTGTTTCAACGTTGTATTTGTGTTGTAGAATATTAGTTGGGAAATGACCACAATTCAATGGTCAAATCAACGTCAGATTAAACATTGATTAAACGTCGTCAAAAAGCATGTTGTTTCAACGTTGTATTTGTGTTGTAGAATATTAATTGGGAAATGACCAAAATTCAACATCCTCAAAAAGCATGTTGTTTCAATGTTGTATTTGAGTTGTAGAATGTTGGTTGGGAAATGACCAAAATTCAATGGTCGAATCAACGTCAGAACCCAACATTGATTAAACGTAAATTCAATGGTTGAATCAACGTCGTCAAAAAGCATGTTGTTTCAACGTTGTATTTGGGTTGTAGAATAATAGTTGGGAAATTACCAAAATTCAATGGTCAAATCAACGTCAGATTAAACATTGACTAAACGTCATCAAAAAGCATGTTGTTTCAACGTTGTATTTTGTTGTAGAATAATAGTTGGAAAATGACCAAATTCAATGGTCGAATCAACGTCAGAACCCAACATTGATTAAACGTAAATTCAATGGTCGAATCAACGTCAGAACCCGACATTGACTAAACGTCGCCAAAAACATGTTGCTTCAATGTTGTATTTGTGTTGTAGAATATTGGTTGGAAAATGACCAAAATTCAACATCGTCAAAAAACATGTTGTTTCAACGTTGTATTTGTGTTGTAGAATAATAGTTGGAAAATGACCACAATTCAATGGTCGAATCAACGTCAGAACCCAACATTGATTAAACGTAAATTCAATGGTCGAATCAACGTCAGAACCCAACATTGATTAAATGTCGCCAAAAACATGTTGCTTCAATGTTGTATTTGTGTTGTAGAATATTGGTTGGAAAATGACCAAAATTCAACATCGTCAAAAAACATGTTGTTTCAACGTTGTATTTGTGTTGTAGAATAATAGTTGGAAAATGACCACAATTCAATGGTCAAATCAAAGTCAGAACCCAACATTGATTAAAGGTCGTCAAAAAGCATGTTGTTTCAACGTTGTATTTGTGTTGTAGGATATTAATTGGGAAATGACCAAAATTCAACATCTTCAAAAAGCATGTTGTTTCAATGTTGTATTTGAGTTGTAGAATATTGGTTGGGAAATGACCAAAATTCAATGGTCGAATCAACGTCAGAACCCAACATTGATTGAACGTAAATTCAATGGTTGAATCAACGTCAGAACCCAACATTGATTAAACGTCGTCAAAAAGCATGTTGTTTCAACGTTGTATTTGGGTTGTAGAATAATAGTTGGGAAATTACCAAAATCCAATGGTCAAATCAACGTCAGATTAAACATTGATTAAACGTCATCAAAAAGCATGTTGTTTCAACGTTGTATTTGTGTTGTAGAATAATAGTTGGAAAATGACCACAATTCAATGGTCGAATCAACGTCAGAACCCAACATTGATTAAACGTAAATTCAATGGTCGAATCAACATCAGAACCCGACATTGATTAAACGTCGCCAAAAACATGTTGCTTCAATGTTGTATTTGTGTTGTAGAATATTGGTTGGAAAATGACCAAAATTCAACATCGTCTAAAAACATGTTGTTTCAACGTTGTATTTGTGTTGTAGAATAATAGTTGGAAAATGACCACAATTCAATGGTCAAATTAAAGTCAGAACCCAACATTGATTATACGTCGTCAAAAAGCATGTTGTTTCAACGTTGTATTTGTGTTGTAGAATAATAGTTGGAAAATGACCACAATTCAATGGTCGAATCAACGTCAGAACCCAACATTGATTAAACGTAAATTCAATGGTCGAATCAACGTCAGAACCCAACATTGATTAAACGTCGCCAAAAACATGTTGTTTCAATGTTGTATTTGTGTTGTAGAATATTAATTGGGAAATGACCAAAATTCAACATCGTCAAAAAGCATGTTGTTTCAATGTTGTATTTGTGTTGTAGAATAATAGTTGGAAAATGACCACAATTCAATGGTCAAATCAACGTCAGATTAAACATTGATTAAACGTCATCAAAAAGCATGTTGTTTCAACGTTGTATTTTGTTGTAGAATAATAGTTGGAAAATGACCAAATTCAATGGTCGAATCAACGTCAGAACCCAACATTAACTAAACGTCGCCAAAAACATGTTGCTTCAATGTTGTATTTGTGTTGTAGAATATTGGTTGGAAAATGACCAAAATTCAACATCGTCAATAACATGTTGTTTTAACGTGTTATATGTGTTGTAGAATAATAGTTGGGAAATTACCACAATTCAATGGTCAAATTAAAGTCAGAACCCAACATTGATTATACGTCGTCAAAAAGCATGTTGTTTCAACGTTGTATTTGTGTTGTAGAATATTAATTGGGAAATGACCAAAATTCAACATCCTCAAAAAGCATGTTGTTTCAATGTTGTATTTGAGTTGTAGAATATTGGTTGGGAAATGACCAAAATTCAATGGTCGAATCAACGTCAGAACCCAACATTGATTAAACGTAAATTCAATGGTTGAATCAACGTCAGAACCCAACATTGATTAAACGTCGTCAAAAAGCATGTTGTTTCAACGTTGTATTTGGGTTGTAGAATAATAGTTGGGAAATTACCAAAATTCAATGGTCAAATCAACGTCAGATTAAACATTGATTAAACGTCATCAAAAAGCATGTTGTTTCAACGTTGTATTTTCTTGTAGAATAATAGTTGGAAAAAGACCACAATTCAATGGACAAATCAACGTCAGAACCCAACATTGATTAAACGTCGCCAAAAACATGTTGCTTCAATGTTGTATTTGTGTTGTAGAATATTGGTTGGAAAATGACCAAAATTCAACATCGTCAAAAAACATGTTGTTTCAACGTTGTATTTGTGTTGTAGAATAATAGTTGGAAAATGACCACAATTCAATGGTCAAATCAACGTCAGATTAAACATTGATTAAACGTCATCAAAAAGCATGTTGTTTCAACGTTGTATTTGTGTTGTAGAATATTAATTGGGAAATGACCAAAATTCAACATCCTCAAAAAGCATGTTGTTTCAATGTTGTATTTGAGTTGTAGAATATTGGTTGGGAAATGACCAAAATTCAATGGTCGAATCAACGTCAGAACCCAACATTGATTAAAACGTAAATTCAATGGTTGAATTAACGTCAGAACCCAACATTGATTAAACGTCGTCAAAAAGCATGTTGTTTCAACGTTGTATTTGGGTTGTAGAATAATAGTTGGGAAATTACCAAAATTCAATGGTCTAATCAACGTCAGATTAAACATTGATTAAACATCATCAAAAAGCATGTTGTTTCAATGTTGTATTTGAGTTGTAGAATATTGGTTGGGAAATGACCAAAATTCAATGGTCGAATCAACGTCAGAACCCAACATTGATTAAAACGTAAATTCAATGGTTGAATTAACGTCAGAACCCAACATTGATTAAACGTCGTCAAAAAGCATGTTGTTTCAACGTTGTATTTGGGTTGTAGAATAATAGTTGGAAAATGACCACAATTCAATGGTCAAATCAAAGTCAGAACCCAACATTGATTAAACGTAAATTCAATGGTCGAATCAACGTCAGAACCCAACATTGATTAAACGTCGCCAAAAACATGTTGCTTCAACGTTGTATTTGTGTTGTAGAATATTGGTTGGAAAATGACTAAAATTCAACATCGTCAAAAAACATGTTGTTTCAACGTTGTATTTGTGTTGTAGAATAATAGTTGGAAAATGACCACAATTCAATGATCATATTTAAAGTCAGAACCCAACATTGATTAAACGTCGTCAAAAAGCATGTTGTTTCAACGTTGTATTTGTGTTGTAGAATAATAGTTGGGAAATTACCAAAATTCAATGGTCAAATCAACGTCAGATTAAACATTGATTAAACGTCGTCAAAAAGCATGTTGCTTCAATGTTGTATTTGTGTTGTAGAATATTGGTTGGAAAATGACCAAAATTCAACATCGTCAAAAAACATGTTGTTTCAACGTTGTATTTGTGTTGTAGAATAACAGTTGGAAAATGACCACAATTCAATGGTCGAATCAACGTCAGAACCCAACATTGATTAAACGTAAATTCAATGGTAGAATCAACGTCAGAACCCGACATTGATTAAAAGTCGCCAAAAACATGTTGCTTCAATGTTGTATTTCTGTTGTAGAATATTGGTTGGAAAATGACCTAAATTCAACATCGTCAAAAAACATGTTGTTTCAACATTGTATTTATGTTGTAGATTAATAGTTGGAAAATGACCACAATTCAATGGTCGAATCAACGTCAGAACCCAACATTGATTAAACGTCGTCCAAAAGCATGTTGTTTCAACATTGTATTTGTGTTGTAGAATAATAGTTGGGAAATTACCAAAATTCAATGGTCAAATCAACGTCAGATTAAACATTGATTAATTGTCGTCAAAAAGCATGTTGTTTTAACGTTGTATTTGTGTTGTAGAATAATAGTTGGAAAATGACCAAAATTCAATGGTCGAATCAACGTCAGAACCCAACATTAATTAAACGTCGCCAAAAACATGTTGCTTCAATGTTGTATTTGTGTTGTAGAATATTGGTTGGAAAATGACCAAAATTCAACATCGTCAAAAACATGTTGTTTTAACGTTGTATATGTGTTGTAGAATAATAGTTGGGAAATTACCACAATTCAATGGTCAAATCAACGTCAGATTAAACATTGATTAAACGTCGTCAAAAAGCATGTTGTTTCAACGTTGTATTTGTGTTCTAGAATAATAGTTGGAAAATGACCACAATTCAATGGTCAAATCAACGTCAGAACCCAACATTGATTAAACGTCGTCAAAGGGTGTCTCAAAGGGCTGCACAAGCCACAAACACATACATTTCTAAAATGACCACAATGTGTTATTATTGTATTATTCATGCAGAACGCAGTTGTTTGACGAGAGAAACAGAAAGTCATATTTGATCCAGATTGAAGAAAGGGATCTAGTTTACTTACTGCAAAAATAATTGGAAGCAATAAACCTCATCATGTATGAATTTCCCCTCAGCCCACACAAGTCTAGACCCAGACACCAGACGGGGATCTTCTGCAAGTCTGGTGGGCCAGAGTCAATCCCCGGTCGCCGCATGAATAATGTATGAAGGGTCCAGGGACATCACTTAGAGATGCTGCCAATATCTGCTGCCCACCTCAGGACCGCTGATCTTTAGCACCACCTTTTGAGTTTCAGACTCCTGGCGTACCAAAATAGTCAAGTGAAAAGATACAATTCTCGTAGGGGTGAGGCCTCTATTCCAGTAAATATGTCGCGGATATGTCGATCTGCTCACATTTTCTATTCTCCGCCTGACTTTTGTTAGCAGCATCCCACACGGTGACATGTGACCAAAACACACGTGCATGTTTTCTATGCAAATCAGGGGGAAACTATGGTGGCTTGTCAATCACCAGTTAGCAATGGCTAATTGTATATTTTTGTAATCGTGGTTGTGCAAATACTGTAAATATTTATTTTTTTCCTACGCTTTGAACCCTGCAGCTAATACCAAAGACTATACAAATGGGAGCCATTACCTCCCTGCTTGGCACTCAGCACCAAGGGTTGGAATTGGGGGTTAAATCAGCAAAAATGATTCCCGGGCGCTGCCACCGCTGCTGCTCACTGCTCCCCTCACCTGATCAAGGGTGATGGGTCAAATGCAGAGAATAATTTCGCCACACCTGGTGTGTGTGTGACAATCATTGCTACTTTAACTTTAATTTATGGATTTTTCCATAATGCCATAATGCAAATAGTTTTCATGAAACTTAACTGGTGTGTTATTGTTTGTGGTATGGCGCCATCTTCTGGACGTGTTTGCTCACTGCAGGTGCTGCTCGGTGAATACCCTTGCTGTTTAAAGCGTCGGACCATAAGTACAAATGCCGTTTCGTTGTCTAATGATCCATAGTGTTTATACTCTAATGGATTCTTCATCAATAACTCTAAGCAACATTTGTAAATATTACAGTATAACTCATACTTGCCAACACTCCCGAATTTTCCGGGAGACTCCCGAAATTCAGCGCCTCTCCCAAAAACCTCCCGGGACAAATATTCTCCCGAAAATCGCCCCCTCCAGCTCCATGCGGACCTGAGTGAGGACAGCTTTTTTTCATGACGGGAGGACAACAGGGTGACAAGAACTAAATCATCCAGACTAGAGATAAATTGTATTATTATGTTTATCTTACCTAAAAATAAATATATTTATTAATTTAAAAAAAAACAAAAAAACGAAATACATTTTTACTATATTTTGCTAAAAACATCAAAATTAATTGTATTTTTATTTGTATTTTTTCTGACACCTTATTACATCCAGCCATAGAATTATACATTAAAATAAACATATTTGAAATAATTAATTTTAAATGATCATAATTCATTTAAAATGACCATATTTAATTATTAAAATAATTGCTTGTTTATCAACAACTTTAGCATTTTATTCATTACATTTTGAAGCTCTCAGAAGCCAAGTTATGTTATATTCCTTAAGATTTATTCATGCAAGTTTGAAGTATCAATTATCTAAACAAAGTTTTGTTTGCATATTTTCAGGATGTAAATTATATATATATATATATATATATGAAATACTTGACTTGGTGAATTCTAGCTGTCAATATACTCCTCCCCTCTTAACCACGCCCCCAACCACGCCCCGCCCCACCCCTGACCACGCCCCCCGCCCCCCACCTCCCGAAATCGGAGGTCTCAAGGTTGGCAAGTATGGTATAACTAAAACAATTCTTACACGAAAAAAATGTTTTTCGTTTTTTTTTACCTGTCTATAAGGATTATGATTCATTCTTCATCCAAACAGGAAGATATAAACATCCCATCAGTCGGCATCCCAGTGAGAGCAGACATTGTACAGTAAGTGACTTAGCAATACTGCTACATGATGCTTAGTGTTTCAATAAAGCGGCATCTGTTCAGCACACAGCTTAACAGCTCAAATCTGAAATAAAAACAGAATACAATGATTTGCAAATCATTTTCAACTTATATTCAATTGAATAGACTGCAAAGACAAGATATTTAATGTTGGAACTGAGAAACTTTTTTTTTTTTTTGCAAAAAATTTACTTGGCAGCAAAAAAGTTGGCACAGGGGCATTTTTACCACTGTGTTACGTGGCCGTTCCTTTTAACAACACTCAGTGAACATTTGGGAACTGAGGAGACACATTTTTGAAGCTTCTCAGGTGGAATTATTTCCCATTCTTGCTTGATGTACAGCTTAAGTTGTTCAACAGTCCAGGGGTCTCCGTTGTGGTATTTTAGGCTTCATAATGCGCCACACGTTTTCAATGGGAGACACGTCAGGACTACAGGCAGGCCCGTCTAGTACGCGCACTCTTTTACTAAAAAGCCACGCTGTCGTAACTCGTGCAGAATGTTGCCTGGCATTGTCTTGCTGAAATAAGCAGGGGCGTCCATGAAAAAGCTGTAACATGTATGTTGCTCCAAAACCTGTATGTACCTTTCAGCATTAATAATGTGTAAGTTACCCATGACTTGGGCACTAACACACCCCCATACCATCACACATGCTGGCTTTTGAACTTTGCACCTAAAACAGTCCGGATGTGTCAGAGTTTGTAGGTGCCGAACCCCAAGATGCAGAGAAGGCGGAAGGCACTGTGCAAGAAAACATGATTTAATTAAACACTATGGCAAAACAACAAAGAAAAGGGTAACAAAAGGCGCACACAAGGCGGAGAACAAACTTGGCTATGAACTAAAATAGCACAAAGGCTAACTGTGGACAAGAAACAAAAACACTTACTGTGACACGAAGGAACTAGGACATGAGCAGAGCGAAACAAAAGTAGACAGAGCTACAACGACAAGTATTAAGAACAACGACACGACAGGTAGGAACGACAATGATCCAGCATTGACTGGAGGGGAAGGCAGGTTTAAATAGCAGCTGGCTGATTGACACCAGGTTTGGCCAGGTGCCAATCAGCCACAGCTGAGGGTAACACAGCACTCAGGGAGACAAGTAGGAAATAACCAAAATAAGAGCGTTAACAGGAAATGACAGAGGAAAAACTAAAACGTGACCAAACTGTCGGGGACAAGCCTGACAGGATGGTTCTTTTCCTCTTTGGTCCGGAGGACACGACGTCCACAGTTCCCAAAAAAAAATTCGAAACGTGGACTCGTCAGACCACGGAACACTTTTTCCACTTTGCATCAGTCCATCTTAGGTGAGCTCGGGCCCAGCGATTCTGGGTGTTGTTGATAAATGGCTTTGGCTTTGCATAGTAGAGTTTTAACTTGCACTTACAGATGTAGCGAAAAAAACTGTAGTTACTGACAGCGGTTTTCTGAAGTGTTCCTGAGCCCATGTGGTGATATCCTTTACACACCGATGTTGCTTTTTGATGCAGGGATCGAAGGTCCGTAATATCATCGCTTACATGCAGTGATATTTCCAGATTCTCTGAACCTTTTGATGATATTACGGTAGCGGTATTCAGCTAGCGAGGGTTTGGCGCTGTGAAACATCACAAAATGATTCATTTTGGATGATGTTTAATCATTTCTTGGAGATCATTTGGCCCCGAGGGGGTCCCCTGTCCCATCTTTGTTTGCCGGTGTTCAGACGTCCGCGGGCTACGCAACGAAGGAGTCTAATAAAGAGAAAAAGAGAAAGAAAATATGCTCTTATAAGTGAAATAAAAAATAATTACGGGGAGTAGAAATCAGCCTAGGGCTGAAGCACGGAAGTTTCTACTCGAGCGAAAAGAGCACACACGCGCTTCAACGCTCCTTGATGAGTGCATGTTTGTTTTCCAGATGCCTGGAAAATGAGGGCCACTCTGCGGTTCACGCAGAAGGACTCCAGCATATTACCTCATTACTGGTGGACCGATAACACACATTTGCTCGTTATCAACTCAGCTTCGAAAGCCAAGCACTTTTTCGGGGGCAAGTGCTTTCGTCGCCAGGTGCCAACAACGAGCATCTTGTAGGGGGATGGACCTGATACGGTTTATTCAGATACCGATTATTATCATGTAAGGAGGCTGATATTTGGAGCAGATATTAATTCCCAGCAAAGGGTATTTAATAATAATAATATGTTTTATATGTAAAAACACTTTACATTGAATAAAGTGCTACAGTGCATTTAAAAAACAACAACGCCAGAACCACAAATAGCTGCCCCCAACAAGTAAAATAAATAGAAAAAAAATAAAAACTAGAACAGCCTAATAGCTAGAACTAGCGCACATATACCTGGAAAAAAAAAAGTAAAAAAAAAAAAAAAAAGAAGGGTTTTTAAGCCTTTTTTAAAAGCATCCACAGTCTGTGGTACACTCAGGTGGTCAGGGAGAGCGCTCCACAGACTGGGAGCGGCGGAGCAGAAAGCCCGGTCGGTCTCCCATAGTTCGGAGCTTTGTCCTCGGGGCTTTGTCCATGGAGGCACTGGTGGGTTAGTATGGAGACTTTGTATTCAATCCTGAGTGGAACAGTAAGCCAGTGAAGGGATTT
>NC_084578.2:7485000-7502500 GCF_033978685.3 Nerophis lumbriciformis
TTAAATCTAAACATGAATAATGAATCTAAATCTAAATGTGAGCGCTAAATGTCAAATTTGAGCGCTAAATGTTAAATCAAAACCTAAATCTTGAATCTAAATGTGAGCGTTAAATGTTAAATCTAAATCTTAAATGTTAAATCTAAATATAAATGTTAAATATAAATCTTAATTCAAAACATAAATACTAAATCTAAACCTAAATGTTAAATATAAATCTTAAATCTAAACATAAATGCTGAATCTAAATGTGAGCGCTAAATGTTAAATGTGAGCGCTAAATGCTAAATCCAAACCTAAATCTTTAATCTAAACCTAAATGTTAAATATAAATCTGAAATCCAAACAAATGCTAAATCTAAACCTAAATGTTAAAAGTAAATTTAAATGTAAGCGCTAAATGTTAAATCTAAACCTTAATCTTAAATCTAAAGCTAAGTGTTGAATATAAATCTTAAATCTAAACATGAATGATGAATCAGAATGTGAGCGCTAAATGTCAAATTTGAGCGCTAAATGTTAAATCTAAACCTAAATCTTGAATCTAAATGTGAGCGTTAAATGTTAAATCTAAATCTTAAATGTTAAATCTAAATATAAATGTTAAATCTAAATCTTAATTCGAAACATAAATGCTAAATCTAAACCTAAATGTTAAATCTAAATGTGAGCATTAAATGTTACATCTAAACCTAAATGTTAAATATAAATCTTAAATCTAAACATAAATGCTAAATCTAAACCTAAATGTGAAATTTAAATACAAGCGCTAAATGTTAAATCTAAACCTTAATCTTAAATCTAAAGCTAAGTGTTGAATATAAATCTTAAATCTAAACATGAATGATGAATCTAAATCTAAATGTGAGCGCTAAATGTCAAATTTGAGCGCTAAATGTTAAATCTAAACCTAAATCTTGAATCTAAATATGAGCGTTAAATGTTAAATCTAAATCTTAAATGTTAAATGTAAATATAAATATTAAATATAAATCTTAATTCGAAACATAAATGCTAAATCTAAACCTAAATGTTAAATCTAAATGTGAGCATTAAATGTTACATCTAAACCTAAATGTTAAATATAAATCTTAAATCTAAACATAAATGCTAAATCTAACCCTAAATGTGAAATTTAAATACAAGCGCTAAATGTTAAATCTAAACCTTAATCTTAAATCTAAAGCAAAGTGTTGAATATAAATCTTAAATCTAAACATGAATGATGAATCTAAATCTAAATGTGAGCGCAAAATGTCAAATTTGAGCGCTAAATGTTAAATCTAAACCTAAATCTTGAATTAAATGTGAGCGTTAAATGTTAAATCTAAATCTTAAATGTTAAATCTAAATATAAATGTTAAATCTAAATCTTAATTGGAAACATAAATACTAAATCTAAACCTAAATGTAGAATCTAAATGTGAGCATTAAATGTTACATCTAAACCTAAATGTTAAATATACATTTTAAATCTAAATATAAATGCTAAATCTAAACCTAAATGTGACATTTAAATACAAGCGCTAAATGTTAAATCTAAACCTTAATCTTAAATCTAAAGCAAAGTGTTGAATATAAATCTTAAATCTAAACATGAATGATGAATCTAAATCTAAATGTGAGCGCAAAATGTCAAATTTGAGCGCTAAATGTTAAATCTAAACCTAAATCTTGAATCTAAATGTGAGCGTTAAATGTCAAATTTGAGCGCTAAATGTTAAATCTAAACCTAAATCTTGAATCTAAATGTAAGCGTTAAATATTAAATCTAAATCTTAAATGTTAAATATAAATATAAATGTTAAATCTAAATCTTAATTTGAAACATAAATACTAAATCTAAACCTAAATGTTAAATCTAAATGTGAGCATTAAATGTTACATCTAAACCTAAATGTTAAATATACATTTTAAATCTAAACATAAATGCTAAATCCAAACCTAAATGTGAAATTTAAATACAAGCGCTAAATGTTAAATCTAAACCTTAATCTTAAATCTAAAGCTAAGTGTTGAATATAAATCTTAAATCTAAACATGAATGATGACTCTAAATCTAAATGTGAGCGCTAAATGTTAAATCTAAACCTAAATCTTGAATCTAAATATGAGCGTTAAATGTTAAATCTAAATCTTAAATGTTAAATGTAAATATAAATGTTAAATATAAATCTTAATTCGAAACATAAATGCTAAATCTAAACCTAAATCTTAAATCTAAATGTGAGCACTAAACGTCAGATTTGAGCGCTAAATGTTAAATCTAAACCTAAATCTTGAATCTAAATGTGAGCGATAAATGTTAAATTTGAGCGCTAAATGTTAAATCTAAACCTAAATCTTGAATCTAAATGTGAGCGTTAAATGTTAAATCTAAATCTTAAATCTAAATATAAATGTTAAATATAAATCTTTATTCGAAACATAAATACTAAATCTAAACCTAAATGTTAAATCTAAATGTGAGCATTAAATGTTACATCTAAACCTAAATGTTAAATATAAATCTTAAATCTAAACATAAATGCTAAATCTAAACCTAAATGTGAAATTTAAATACAAGCGCTAAATGTTAAATCCAAACCTAAATCTTTAATCTAAACCGAAATGTTAAATCTAAATCTCAAATCCAAACAAATGCTAAATCTAAACCTAAATGTTAAAAATAAATTTAAATGTAAGCGCTAAATGTTAAATCTAAACCTTAATCTTAAATCTAAAGCTAAGTGTTGAATATAAATCTTAAATCTAAACATGAATGATGAATCTAAATCTAAATGTGAGCGTTAAATGTTAAATTTGAGCGCTAAATGTTAAATCAAAACCTAAATCTTGAATCTAAATGTAAGCGTTAAATGTTAAATCTAAATCTTAAATGTTAAATCTAAATATAAATGTTACATATAAATCTTAATTCGAAACACAAATACTAAATCTAAACCTAAATGTTAAATATAAATCTTAAATCTAAATCTAAACATAAATGCTAAATCTAAATATGAGCGCTAAATGTTAAATGTGAGCGCTAAATGCTAAATCCAAACCTAAATCTTTAATCTAAACCGAAATGTTAAATCTAAATCTGAAATCCAAACAAATGCTAAATCTAAACCTAAATATTAAAAGTAAATTTAGATGTAAGCGCTAAATGTTAAATCTAAACCTTAATCTAAATCTAAATCTAAATCTAAATCTAAATCTAAACCTTAATCTTAAATCTAAAGCTAAGTATCGAATATAAATCTTAAATCTAAACATGAATGATGAATCTAAATCTAAATGTGAGCGCTAAATGTTAAATTTGAGCGCTAAATGTTAAATCAAAACCTAAATCTTGAATCTAAATGTGAGCGTTAAATATTAAATCTAAATCTTAAATGTTAAATATAAATATAAATGTTAAATATAAATCTTAATTCGAAACATAAATGCTAAATCTAAACCTAAATGTTAAATCTAAATGTGAGCATTAAATGTTACATCTAAACCTAAATGTTAAATATAAATCTTAATTCGAAACATAAATGCTAAATCTAAACCTAAATGTGAAATTTAAATACAAGCGCTAAATGTTAAATCCAAACCTAAATATTTAATCTAAACCTAAATGTTAAATATAAATCTGAAATCCAAACAAATGCTAAATCTAAACCTAAATGTTAAAAGTACATTCAAGTGTAAGCGCTAAATGTTAAATCTAAACATTAATCTTAAATCTAAAGCAAAGTGTTGAATATAAATCTTAAATCTAAACATGAATGATGAATCTAAATCTAAATGTGAGCGCTAAATGTCAAATTTGAGCGCTAAATGTTAAATCTAAACCTAAATTTTGAATCTAAATGTGAGCGTTAAATGTTAAATTTGAGGGCTAAATGTTAAATCAAAACCTAAATCTTGAATCTAAATGTGAGCGTTAAATATTAAATCTAAATCTTAAATCTAAATATAAATGTTAAATATAAATCTTAATTCGAAACAAATACTAAATCTAAACCTAAATGTTAAATATAAATCTTAAATCTAAATCTAAACATAAATGCTAAATCTAAATGTGAGCGCTAAATGTTAAATCTAAACCTTAATCTTAAATCTAAAGCTAAGTGTTGAATATAAATGTTAAATCTAAACATGAATGATGAATCTAAATCTAAATGTGAGCGCTAAATGTCAAATTTGAGCGCTAAATGTTAAATCTAAACCTAAATCTTGAATGTAAATGTGTGCGTTAAATGTTCAATCTAAATCTTAAATGTTAAATCTAAATATAAATGTTAAATATAAATCTTAATTCGAAACATAAATGCTAAATGTTAAATCTAAATGTGAGCATTAAATGTTACATCTAAACCTAAATGTTAAATATAAATCTTAAATCTAAACATAAATGCTAAATCTAAACCTAAATGTGAAATTTAAATACAAGCGCTAAATATTAAATCCAAACCTCAATCTTAAATCTAAATGTTGAAATCTAAAAAATAAATGATGAATCTAAATCTAAATGTGAGCGCTAAATTTTCAAATCTAACCCTAAATCTTAAATCTAAATGTGAGCGTAAAATGTTGAATCTAAACCTAAATGTTAACATTTAGGTTTAGGTTTAACATTTAAATATAATATTTAGAGTTAACATTCAATTTAAACATAAATCTGCTGAAAAAAAATCTGAGAAAAATGTGATAAATCTGAGAAAAGTGAGTTAAATCTGAGAACTATATCTGCTAGAAAAGTGTGAGTGGACTTTTACATTCGGCACCTGATAAAACCAACCTAACATTTTCATTTCCAAAGTATGTTTCAATGTTTTTTTTCGTGTTTTCGCTGGGAACTTTGGGGAGCCATTTGTGCTGGTGAATGAGAGCCGATCTGTCAGGTGACCAAAGGCGGGCGATGCAGATCCTTGCAGTGACACGTTCGATCCGTTGGACAGTTGAGCGCCGCTCTGAGACAAATTGGACTGTTTGAAAATGAGGGAAATTACCTGAAATCGGCCCAAATGTGCGGGGAAGTTGCAAGGATGGGTCAAAGTTACAAGACTGCGCATCATTTAAGAAGATTGGCCGAATTTGCCTCAATTGCTGTGATGGCGGTCTGACAAAGTTGAAAAGGGAAGCTTCTCGGATTATATGGATTGTTTTTGAAGGGTCTTTGAGTTTTGATGAAAATATATTCCCAGGAAATTCCAATTCCAATGAATGGACATACAGTATTTATAGTTCTACAATGCCCTATATTTTCAAAATGATGCACCATTTTTAAACACCCATTCCGACCTTTCAACCATCCAACCCAGTGTTTCCCACACATTCATTTATTTGTGGCGGCCCGCCACGAAAGAATTACGTCCGCCACAAATGGATTTTTCGGCTTTTGACTCGCTCGACCGCTCATAAAAGCAATGGGACTCTGTCTGTGAATGTTGCTTGTAGTTACAACTCCGGTGCAGTAGGTGGCGGTAGCCTACCATGCATTGTAACTCCGCCAATAGCACTTAATTCACCTGGTGGGTCAGAAGAAGAAGAAGAAGACGAAGACGAAGACAAAGAAGACGAAGACGAAGACGGACGGGATCAAAATACGAGGGTAATATAGGTTATGGTAGATCGGTTATAGCCAGAGGTGGGACCAAGTCATTGTTTTGCAAGTCACAAGTAAGTCTCAAGTCTTTGCCCTCAAGTCCGAGTCAAGTCCCGAGTCAAGACAGGCAAGCCCCGAGTCAAGTCCAAAGTCAAGACTGGAAAGTCTCAAGTCAAGTCCTAAGTCCTGCATTTTGAGTTTCGAGTCCTTTCAAGTCCTTTTAACCACAGACTAATATATTAACACAGATTGTGTATGCTTTTCAAACGCTGTATTTATTTATTAAAACAAGTGCATTTTAAATTGCAGGAAAGAAAATTGTGCTGACATTGCACTTTATAATAGCACTATTAACCAGTCATTTTAAACATTAACTCATTCCTTTACAGAACAAACACATTGAAAAATAAAGTGCAAATGTACTTATTTGTACAAAAGTGTTAAGATTGAAAAAACATGACATATACGTGAACATAACAAAAAAGTTGTACTTTTTATATGTCAGGGCCCTATGCTGCATTGCATTTGCAAAAGACCAAATTAGCCAAGAGTCTGTCAGTCATTTGTGCACGATGGGGGCGTAGTATGATGCCACCATGGCTGAAAACTCGCTCCACTGGAGCACTGGAGGCAGGCACTGCCAAGACTCTCATGGCCACTCGGAACAGTGAAGGAAGAGTCTTCATGTTCAATGCCCAGAACAAAAGGGGGGGAGAGGTTTTTTGGGTTGGTGCACTACTTGTAAGTGTATCTTGTGTTTTTTATGTTGATTTAATTAAAAAAAAAAAAAAAAAAAAAAAAAAAAAAAAATTCTTGTGCGGCCCGATACCAATCGATCCACGGACCAGTACCGGGCCGTGGCCCGGTGGTTGGGGACCACTGAGGTAAACAACCAACAGTATGTCAGAAAGCTAGCTAAAACGGTACACATATTCATAATATAGTATACATTTTAACTGACCTTTATTTTACTATTTTTGTCTTTTTTAGGTGGCTAAAATACGCGGTGCTGCTGACCGCCGTCTAACGTTACGTGTGATATATTGACTAACGTAACCCTGCTTAAAAAAAATCACTGAACAAAAAGTATGAATAAGGTAGTGAACTGCAACAGATTCCCGTGTTTGCAACAACGTTATAACGTTAGCAGTGAGTTTACAGCCTCACTGATTTAACTACACAGCAAATAAAAGTCACGTTACTTAGCCAATAAACGTTATCTTACATTCAAAACTTACCGTTCTTTGTGCAACTTCAAATGCCGGACGAAGTTGGAAGTTGTTGCCTCTCCATCAGTAATTTTCGAACCGCATGTGTTGCATACTGCAAACCGTTTTGTGTTGACCACCTCGTAATTTTTATACCCAAACAAAATTATTTTAGGTATCATTTTTTGTTCACTGGCGTGTGGTTTGGACATGTCTTCTTCGTTGGTTGTCCTGCAATTTGATTGGATGAATGCTGTGTGATGAAAACAAAGTATATCTAATTTGATTGGCTGTTGTACTGAGACCACACCAGCTGACACACGCAACGCTGATAGACAAGTACACAATGAAAAATACGGAGCGCTCCCGAATAACTTTTTCATCTTTGGGTTTTGGGGAAAGTAGCAAGTCATGTCAATTCAAAAGGCTCAAGTCCAAGTGAAGTCACAAGTCATTGATGTTAAAGTCTAAGTCGAGTTGCAAGTCTTTTTACATTTTGTCAAGTCGAGTCTAAAGTCATCAAATTCATGACTCGAGTCTGACTCGAGTCCAAGTCATGTGACTCGAGTCCACACCTCTGGTTATAGCTGCATCGCTCGCGGCTCGTCATATATTTAACGTTAATCCGCGATTTCACCGAGCGTTTCACTGACGGGGTCCGGGGCAGACGGACGTAATAACAATCATCTGTTTTCATACCGTGTCCAGGTTATAACCCTGTTGTCAATAAACACACGTGGAGACGGTGCTTCAGATACTGCATTAATACTGAAGCTAAATTGTCCACTGTCCACTGCAGCATGTGAATGCAATAAAAAGAATAAAATCAGAGCCAACCAGCTGTTAAAATGTTGTCCAGGTTAATGTTTTGGCCATTAAAGGCCGTTCATTTCAAGATTTCAACTGTGATCGGGCTTTGAACAGGTGGCTAACCTGTTCAGATGGGTGTAACTGCTACTGGTCAAATAATGTGAAATAGCATTTAATTTTACATGTATGCAATGACATTTAAATGTAATTACAGATAATAATAATAATTAAAGCTGCAAGCAGCGTTGTTCGGGCCCGCGTATTTGGCAGGTGCTAGTCCTAAGTGTCCCAATACTTTTGTCTACTTTTAGTCTGAAGTGTCCCAAGACTTTTGTCTAGTGTACCTACCTTGTCTGCATTGTGTGGGCACGTTGGTGCTTCCTGCTTTTGAGCAGCCATCTTAAAAAAAACAGCACCGCAGGAGCATCAGTGCAGCGGGTCTTTGAAGGGTCATAAAATCAAAACCGGAGCAGGTATTAAAAATCCCATCTATACTTTTAATCACAAGGGTTTTATCTCTCACCTGTGTTAGTTTGAAGGCGAAACGACAAACGCGCTCAGAGGAGATAGATTTTGAAGGAAGGTGACCGGTTTTAACAAAAATGTTGTTTTGAAGGGGGAATAGAAAACTTCCTGTTGATTTTTGCTGGGGGTTGTCAATTTATGAAATGTAGGTCTAAGTGAGACCTACATAGAGACTTTTGTTTCATGTCTCTCCGACCTTCCCAGTGGGAGTTACAGGCAGTTTTGTAATTATTTTCATCCGAGGAGCAGTTTTTTGTGCGTTTTATTAAAAAATTGCTGTAGAGCACAATTTTTAGATTTAGGGTTAGGTTTTTTCATTAGATCACAGTTTTAGCCAGTCCTGATGTGTGTGTTAAGTTCGGTGAGTTTTGAAGCATGTTAAGGGGGTCAAATTACAGCTCAAAGAGGCAAAAGTGACTGTTTTTAGTACTTTTTTGTCTTGAAGGGGGAATTGCCAACTTCCTGTTGATTTTAGCCCGAGAATGTACCATTATGAAAGTTAGGTCTGAGTCAGACCTACATAGAGGATTTTGTTTCATGTCTTTCCGACCTTCCTAGTGGGAGTTACAGGCAGTCTAGTTTTTTTTTTTCCTAGGGGGCGCTAGAGCGCAATTTTGATTTTTGCAGTTTGTTTTTTTTATTAAAAGACAATTTTCGCAGGTCCTGATGTGTGGGTCAAATATGATGAGTTTTGAAGCATGTTAAGTGGGTCAAATTAGTGCTCGAAGAGGCGGCGGAAGAATAATAAAGAATAAAACGAACGAAAAACAATAGGTCCTTATGTCCCATTGCATAAGGACTCCCTGTGGGAGTCCTTTTGCAATGGGCCATTGCGGGCCCTAATAAATACTGTGTAGTGTTGTAAATAGTCAACGGGAAGGATTTTAGTAAGATATAAGCCATGAGCACTACACAGCCAGAAAAAAACCTAGGCAGGACAAGTAAAAATATTGGGGCAAGTAGATTTGAGAAGTCGGGCAAGTAGAAAAATTAGGGCGGAGGGAACAGGTGAGACTCAGCAAACACTGAAAAATAAAGCAGGGTCAGATCAGAAATGCACTTTTCTCATGAAAACGGTCCTAATTTATATTCGTATGTCCCTTATAGAGAGGACCACGACAAAACATACACCTCTGCCTCTCTTTCACTTTATGTTGCTGGTAAATAATATGGTTGTAGTAGTAGGCTAAAGTTAAATTATTTAGTATGCACTAATTAAAGGGGCAGAGCTTTAAGAGACATTTTAGCTTTTATATTTTATAAGATATATTTTTTGTAAGAACCACAATTAATAAATATATTTCAGTGAATCACTAATTGTTCAAATCTGTATATAAATATGTACATAAAATGTTGTAATTATATTCCAACTCCGCGTTCTTCTTGGTCATCGCCGCTGCCCCCCCCCCCGCCCCCCGACCACACCACCACAAATAGATGCCTGCCCTGTGGGAAACACTGCAACCACACTACTCTTCTGACATATACAACTCAAAACATGTTTTCCCTTTCCCAAAATTCCCGTTTTTTTCCCAGAATTTCCTGGAATTGTCTCTCCTTGGTTTAAAGGGGAACATTATCACCAGACCTATGTAAGCGTCAATATATACCTTGATGTTGCAGAAAAAAGACCATATATTTCTTTAACCGATTTCCGAACTCTAAATGGGTGAATTTTGGCGAATTAAACGCCTTTCTATTATTCGCTCTCGGAGCGATGACGTCGGGAAGCAATCCGCCATTTTCTCAAACACCGAGTCAAATCAGCTCTGTTATTTTCCGTTTTTTTCGACTGATTTCCATACCTTGGAGACATCATGCCTCGTGGGTGTGTTGTCGAAGGGTGTAACAACACGAACAGGGACGGATTCAAGTTGCACCAGTGGCCCAAAGATGTGAAAGTGGCAAGAAATTGGACGTTTGTTCCGCACACTTTACCGACGAAAGCTATGCTACGACAGAGATGGCAAGAATGTGTGGATATCCTGCGACACTCAAAGCAGATGCATTTCCAACGATAAAGTCAAAGAAATCTGCCGCCAGACCCCCATTGAATCTGCCGGAGTGTGTGAGCAATTCAGGGACAAAGGACCTCGGTAGGAAGGCAAGCAATGGCGGCAGTTTGTTTCCGCAGACGAGCGAGCTAAACCCCCTATCGACCCTAGCTTCCCTCGCCTGCTGACATCAACTCCAAAACAGGACGGATCAGCTTTCAGGAAAAGAGCGCGGATGAGGGTATGTCTACAGAATATATTAATTGATGAAAATTGGGCTGTCTGCACTCTCAAAGTGCATGTTGTTGCCAAATGTATTTCATATGCTGTAAACCTAGTTCATAGTTGTTAGTTTCCTTTAATGCCAAACAAACACATACCAATCGTTGGTTAGAAGGCGATCGCCGAATTCGTCCTCGCTTTCTCCCGTGTCGCTTTCGTCGGTTTCGCTTGCATACGGTTCAAACCGATATGGCTCAATAGCTTCAGTTTCTTCTTCAATTTCGTTTTCGCTACCTGCCTCCACACTACAACCATCCGTTTCAATACATGCGTAATCTGTTGAATCGCTTAAGCCGCTGAAATCCGAGTCTGAATCCGAGCTAATGTCGCTATAGCTTGCTGTTCTTTCCGCCATGTTTGTTTGTCTTGGCTTCACTATGTGACGTCACAGGAAAATGGACGGGTGTATATAACGATGGTTAAAATCAGGCACTTTGAAGCTTTTTTTAGGGATATTGCGTGATGGGTAAAATTTTGAAAAAATCTTCGAAAAATATAATAAGCCACTGGGAACTGATTTTTAATGGTTTTAACCATTCTGAAATTGTGATAATGTTCCCCTTTAAGAACCCCTGGTCTAGATCACAAGACAGTGTTTTTAACGTAGTTGTTCTCCCCATTGACAATGAATGGCTCACCCTGGACATTCAAGCCAGCATGTTTCCCGGTTCGGAAAAATTCCCTGATTACCCGGAATTACCAGGAATTTCCCATCATTGAAAATGAATAGGCAATATACAAACCTCTCCATATCCCACATTTCTCACTTGATTCAAACCGTTCCACCATCCACACACTCCACTCACCTTGGGCGGTCAAGTTCCCATTTTCCAAGTTAAAAAGAATTTCCAGGAATTCCCGGGATTCCCCGTTTTCCAAAGCTCTATTTTCACTTCCTCCTAGAAAGTTCTCAAAGTCCACATTTTTCAACCGTTTTTGACCATTTCACTTTCCAAAAAATTATGTTAGTTGGGAAAACAAACGCTTCTATTTTTTTTTTCGTAAAAATTCCCGGTTTTCCCAGAATTCCAGGTATTCTGACATACCCATTCTCAATTCAATCTGTTACTACACCAACAATTTTCAACCCATTCATATCATCTTAGACAGTTGTGCTTGTATCATTATTTTCAAAAATTCACGGTTTTCCCCAAATTCCCATATTTCTAGGAAATTTCCATTCAAAATTAATGGACATATTCATAGTTTTACAACTATATTCTCAAAATGTTGCGTAATTCTTTAACCTGATTCCGACCTTTCAACCATCCAACCACATTACTCTTCATATACAATATGACATTATGTTCTTTACAAGTCTATGTAAACTTTTGACCATGACTGTATATATTTAAACAGTCTACATTTTCAGAAGATAAATTATACTTTTGGAAACTGTGGTGCGTGGGTTCATTTGCATTCTTAGATCGCCTTTAGAGTCTTGCAGACAGCCTCCAAAAAGCATCATAAAAGTGAAGTTTACGCAAAATTTACACAAAATCATATCCAATACATACTATCGAGACCAGTCTTTAATTACCATGGGGCCACGAGCGGCCCTCAAACGGTTTCTCAGTTGTGGTTCCTACAAGCCGCAGAGGTTCTAAGGTGTAATACACGTTTACACCACTATCAAACAAACAGAAAAAGTCTGGAGCTTAAGTCATAGAGAAGTTCCTTAAGCGCAAAAAATATGACTAAAGTGGTCAAGCTGTATGTTCTTCTTATTTTATTGACAGTTTTGTTAAGAAGCTGATTTTTTACTAATTTAATTTATTTTAGCACAACATTATTGTAGTAAATGTATTTTTTTTGTCCTTTCTTATGCAGTATATTTGATTAGTACTGTTTTTCTAATCAGCCTGACCAAAGCCTAAGGTTTATGTGTTGAATAAACAATCATCTGTGTAATTAACACATGCTTTCATATCAGGCCCGGCCCTAACCAATCTGGCGCCCTAGGCAAGATTTTAGGTGGCGCCCCCCCCACATCGGCAGTAAAGTGTATATACTCACAAGAAACCGAATAGCTTTGTCTTTGACCTTTTTTTTACTTAAAGAAAGCAAATTAACAATCAGAATAGTTAACAAGATAAAAAAAAAATGAATAAATAAATGAATGCAAAAAATAAAAAATGAATATATGAAATACAATATTTTTTACATACATATTGCTTAATTTACATTAATGATGTGCACTTTAACAACTAGGCTTACAACTATACCTAATATATAAAGGGGTGGAAAAGTGACTATTACCTGCAGGGCAAACATTAGCTAACCAGAAGGCAATAACAATGTAAACAAAAAACACCTGCTTAAAAGATCTAATACAAATGTCCCTGAGGAATGTAAGGTGGGAGTACTGTAATTACCTAACGTTACATTATTATTTTCCATAACAATTTAGCCCCCTCCACAATATTAACCCGACATTAAAACAGAACTAGCTATTTATTGATTAGCAATTGCCGAATCATGTAACATTAGCTTAATGCTAAAAAGCCAGGTTACTATCACATTCTGTAACAGACAAATAATTTCATGTAGGCTAACGTTACCTACCTGCTACCTCTTGTCTTTTTCTCGTTTCTCCTCCTCTTCTTTTCTCTTATTTCTTCCCTGGGCACCTGACAGTTTTGGCCGTTTTGACATCTTGTGTTGATTTTTTGATGTGGTGACGTCCAAAAAGAGTCATGATACGGGAAGGGAGGGGGCGGGGGGGGCGTAATGTTGTAACAAATAATATTTCTATTATATAGGCTTTACTTTGCATTTTAATTAACGTGGGATTATTTTTTGTATTTAGAAATAATAGCACCAACTTTTTTTTTTTTTTCTCCAACATTTGTGGCACTGGCGTGGCGCCCCCTGATGGACGGCGCCCTTAGCATTTGCCTATACGGCCTATGCCACGGGCCGGCCCTGTTTCATATCATTTAACAGGTTGTAAACTGTCAGTAGGTTGGATAAAATTAAATAATGACTAAGATTACTGATTTACTGTGATTATATTTGAGTGGGCCCCGGGCCCCTCTGTAGTAAAAAAGTTGGGCCCCAAGGTCAAAAAGGTTAAGAACCCTTGGTCTGGACCACAAGACAGTGTTTTGAATGTAGATTAAAATCCCCATAGGTCCCCTTTAAGGCATAGGAATATCTGGTCTAAGCAAAGCGAAACAGAATCTATAAATGGACGGGGGTAATTAAATTGGGGTTTAAATTGGATTAAAGCACCTCATGTGGATATAGTCTCATGGTGCTTTTGACTCTATGGCCGAGGAAGGACAATGAAAAAAACTGTGCCATGTAGTGGGTGGCTGCGATTTAACACTACAAATTCTGGTAACAAAACAGTTTCTCAACTAATGTTACCATACCATACTTTATTTATAAAGCCCTTTAAAACAATTGTATATGTTTTTGTGTTGTATTATAGAAGGGATATTTACTAAGATCTGATGGCCTCCTTATACCATTCATTAAAAAATGTCAACGCATGTCTTAAATCCCATTCAAACTATAATATGAAGTGAAATTCATGGCGTGAAGTTACTTCCAAAACTCTACAAACACACAAAAAAAAATTTCCCCGCGGCCAACGATTCTAAAGTAAAAAAAACAAAATAAAAAAAAACGATTCGCAAGTAAATAGAAAACTAAACATTTTTCTGCAAGTAAAAAAAACGATTAGCGAGTAAAATAAAAACATTTTCTTCAATTAAAAAAATGTTCGCAAGTATAAAAACAAATTTTGTTCAATTAAAAAAACGATTCCCAAGTATAAAAATGTATTTTGCACAATAAAAAAATTATTCGCAAGTTAAAAAAAAAAAAAATTCTGTTAGCAAAACGATTCGCAAGTAAAATAAAAAAAAAGTCTTCAATTAAAAAACTATTCGCAAGTAAAAACCAAAATGTTTTCACTCAAGCCAGACAATTCTAAACTTAAAAAAAAAAAATTGTTCAATTAAAAAAAAACAATTCGCGAGTAAATAAGAAACAAAACGTGTTTCTACAATTTAAAAAAACGATTCGCAAGCATAAAAACACATTTTGTGCAATTAAAAAAAATATTCCCAAATATCAAAATTAATTTTGCTCAATCAAATAAATTATTCGCAAGTAAAAAAAAACCATTTTCTGTAAATTTAAAACAGATTCGCAAGTAAAATAAAAACATTTTCTTCAATTAAAAAAATATTCGCAAGTATAAAAACAAATTTTGTTCAATTAAAAAATGATTCCCAAGTATAAAAATGTATTTTGCACAATAAAAAAAATTATTCGCAAGTTAAAAAAAAAAAAATTCTGTTAGCAAAACGATTCTCAAGTAAAATTTAAAAAAGTCTTCAATTAAAAAACTATTCGCAAGTAAAAACAAAAATGTTTTCACTCAAGCCAGACAATTCTAAACTTAAAAAAAAAAATTGTTCAATTAAAAAAACAATTTGTGAGTAAATAAGGAACAAAACGTGTTTCTACAATTAAAAAAACGATTCGCAAGCATAAAAACAATTAAAAAAAATATTCCCAAATATCAAAATTAATTTTGCTCAATCAAATAAATTATTCGCAAGTAAAAAAAAAAAGCAATTTTCTGTAAGTTTAAAACAGATTCGCAAGTAAAATAAACACATTTGTCTGCAAGTAAAAAAAACGATTCGTATTAAAAACACATTTTGTTCAATTACAAAAACGATTCCCATGTATAAGAATTTATTTTGCTCAACCAAAAAAATTATGCGCAGGTAAAAAAAACATTTTTCTGTAAGTAAAAAAACGATTCGCAAGTAAAAAAAAAAAAAAAAAAATTTCAATAAAAAATACGATTTGCAAGTATTAGAAACACATTTTGTTCAATTAAAACAACAATTTGCAAGTATTAAAAAATTATTTTGCTCAATCAAAAAAAAAATTTGCAAGTAAAACATTTTTTTTCTGGAAGTAAAACAAAGATTCGCAAGTAAAATAAACACATTGCATACAATTACAACATGATATGTCACAATTTCCATTTTCTCTTTTCAACATGTTCGAAAAGGAGTAGGTAGAAGCGGAGCTTATTTAATCCTACCCCTTTTCCATTACATAGCAATTTCTGACTTTTGTTCACTTCCTGTTTTCAACGTATATAATAAATACATAAATAATAACATTCAAAAAACAATTAGTTAAAAAATTATTTTTTTCGCAAGTATAAAAACAATTTTGTTGAATTGAAATAACGATTCACAAGAATAACAACTATTTTGTTCAAGTTGAAACTTTTGCCAGTAATAGTCCACCCTGTGCGATCTATAGACTTGCTCTCAGAGCACCCGTAGTTTTACACTCTACAACGACAGGTGGTGCTGCTGAACCACTTTAAGGCTGTCGAAGCAAATTGTATTTGCGCATGGTGCCATCTGCCAAAAATAACAAAGAAAAAAAACAGGGGCGGGTTAAATAGCTGTGGGGGGAGATGTGGCCAGCGCGCTTGCAGGAGCAAAGGTCACCGCCACTGTCCATGGTGCTGAGGATGAGCACCATCGGGTAGGGGCGCGGGCATGTGCTGACGGCGAGACACAGCTGGCAGGTTATTAGATTTCACAGGTGGTACGTGGGAATCTAATCATCTGTTGTCTTTAACAGTGAGCGGCCGGGTGCAGGAGAGGGAGGAAGTTAGGGGATGGACTGAAAAGACCTGGAGAAAACGTATAACTGATGAGCAGGCCCGGCCCTAACCAATCTGGCGCCCTAGGCAAGATTTTAGGTGGCGCCCCCCCACATCGGCAGTGAAGTGTATATACTCACAAGAACCCGAAAAGCTTTGTCTTTGACCTTTTTTTTTTTACTTACAACTATACCTAATATATAAAGGGGTGGAAAAGTGACGATTACCTGCAGGGCAAACATTAGCTAACCAGAAGGCAATAACAATGTAAACAAAAAACACCTGCTTAAAAGATCTAATACAAACATTTATATGCACGTACAACACTTAGAACTTTTAGCATATCAATCAATCAATCAATCTTTATTTATATAGCCCTAAATCACAAGTGTCTCAAAGGGCTGCACAAGCCACAACGACATCCTCGGTACAAAGCCCACATATCAGTATGTGGAATTAAATGATGGAATGGATTAAGTAAAGAAGTTAAAAATTGTACTGATATGATCCAGTTTAAGAGGTTGTTCAAAATAATAGTGCTTACAGAGTACAAAGAAGAAGAATTATGAGAAATACTTTCAACCTTATTGAAAATAAGATATTCTTCATCTCAGTATGTTAATAATGACTGAATTAATTAATTAATTACATATTACAAAACTGTTGTATACTAATTCATAGATGTTATTTTATTATATAAAAAGGTCAGTAAATGATTCGATATATTTGTAAACGCTTTGAAGTGGGAAAGGGGTAGGATTAAATAAGCTTTGCTTCTTCCTACTCCTTTTCGGGCATGATGTAAAATGAAATGATATGAAATTGTGTGATGTATTATGATGTAAGTGTGTTCATGTTCCAAATAAACTAAAGAAAGAAAGAAATGTCCCTGAGGAATGTAAGGTGGGAGTACTGTAATTACCTAACGTTACATTATTATTTTCCATAACAATTTAGCCCCCTCCACAATATTAACCCGACGTTAAAACAGAACTAGCTATTTATTGATTAGCAATTGCCGAATCATGTAACATTAGCTTAATGCTAAAAAGCCAGCTACTATCACATTCTGTAACAGACAAATAATTTCATGTAGGCTAACGTTACCTACCTGCTAACTCTGTCTTTTCTCGTTTCTACTCCTCTTCTTTTCTCTTTTTTCTTCCCTGGGCACCTGACAGTTTTGGCCGTTTTGACATCTTGTGTTGATTTTTTGATGTGGTGACGTCCAAAAAGAGTCATGATACGGGAAGGGAGGGGGCGCACCGTGCGGGGGGGGGGGTTGGCGTAATGTTGTAACAAATAATATTTCTATTAAATAGGCTTTACTTTGCATTTTAATTAACGTGGGATTATTTTTTGTATTTAGAAATAATAGTACCAACATTTTTTTTTTTTTTCTTTCTCCAACATTTGTGGCACTGGCGTGGCGCCCCCTGATGGA